>NC_057805.1:419126794-419138352 GCF_018294505.1 Triticum aestivum | reverse complement strand
CCATGACATGTGGGCCCAACAGGTGGCTGGCCCACATGTCAGTGACCCAAAGGCAGGTGCCTTTAAGGCACCGAAGGAGCATCCACCCCGACACGACCCTGGTCTGCCTGGTGCGCCTACATTTGAGAATGCAAACGAATCTTCTTTCATTTGCTAACGAATCTGTATGTATTACCATGCCTGTGTTTTCCTTGCAATAATTAGTCATTCGAAACGAGATACTCCCTCCGTTCACTTTTGTAAGTCGTTTCAGACAACTTAAAATGAACTGTTTTGCACATTGTCTAAAATGTCTTCAAGGTCTTATAAAAGTGAACAGAGGGAGTACTATAAATTAATTAATGAGGAGTTATTTGAAAAAAATCGAAACGGTATCCACGCTAACGTGGATTAGTGTGTGTCACATAATTAGTTATTTGAATTAGAGTGTGTGTCACGTAGCGATCTCCAATTCTAACGTGGATTTCGCATTTCACTGTATCCACGCTACTTTTTTAATACAAATTCATATGTATATGATGAACACCATGGTAGTGAGAAAACTTTTGGATGGATTCAAACATATGACCTACAAAAAAGCACAACAAATTGAGTCAATGTCAACTTTTCGAAACTTAGTATGGCACGAATTCGAAATAATTACCCGTATGCATGGTCCTCGGTTCAAATCTTACAATGTACACCGAATTGAAACATCGATATTAAGTCTCGTACTATGTACATTCAAATGTTGTTTTTAGCCCCCCCCCGCACAAACGCTACATACTTCCTGTATCGGTCAATCTTCCTCTCCTAACCACCTTAGGAGCTATCGGTTTTCAACACACGTTCATTCTTTCTCTGCATGTTTCGATCTCTAAGTCTCTCAACTACACAACCCCTTTTTCCACTCTGTTACCAAATGTATTTACCTCACACACCCGCCATTGCACCCCATGCCGATCTCTCTCTCCCCCCTCTCCCTCTCACCCTCTCGCGCTAAATACATGCATTGCCTATCTAGCCCCCCAACCTCTCGTGCGCACGCACGCACGTTGTATATCTAGGTCACTCCCTCGAGATTGTCTCACTCTTTCCGCCCCACGGCGGGCCACACTCGCTCAATCTCGCTCTCTTTATCTGAGTCTCGTTTGACCTCGTTTTCTTTCACACACAAATGATATATCTCCCTGTTCGGGCCTCGATCGACACACTCTATACTCTCTCACGCAGATTGTCTATCTAGGTCAGTCCATCCAAGCAGCCGCCACTCTTTCGACCTCATGGCGGGCCACGCTCACTCACTCACTCTCTCTCTCTCTCTCTCTCTCTCTCTCTCTCTCTCTCTTTGTATGTCTTGATTGACCTCGCTCTTTCTCGGACAAAAACGATATATCACCATGTTTGAGCCCAATTCGACCTATTCACATTGTATACTCTCTCACGCACATTGTCTATCTAGGTCACTCTCTTCAACCCGTCTCACTCTTTCGATCGCACGACGACCCTATGTGATCGGTTGACCTTGCTTCCTCCCACGCACAAAATATATCTACACGTCTGTGACTGGATCATCTCTCAAGATCTATCTTACAGCCCTCACCCTTGCCAAAATCTCAATCGGACAATATCTCTCCAGAGCATATATATTTGTTCAATGAATGTCGGACCACACTCACTTCGTCTCTCTATCTATATGTCTCTCGATTGACCTCGCTTTCTCACACCGTATCTTCCACGCATTGAAGCTACTACCTCTCCATCCCTCGCAAAGCCGGAGCTATTTACATTGCGAGGGGCACTCCAACCTTGGATTAATTTGTGTAGGCATTTATTCCGGTCGGTTTATATTATATTTTCGTAGCATTCGGCCCACAACTACTCCAAACACCGTTGCAACCCCCGCAACTCCCCTAGTTGATTTCCCTCTGGCTCGGTCATCGCTCTCTCGCACGTCCTTTCTCGCCTTCAACGTCGCACCATGGTATTATGAAAAAACTATGTTGTTCTCTTTAATTATTATAAATAAGCTACAAAACTACACACCGATAGTCCACTTGGAATGGAACAAATTTCGACCCACAAATTAAAGTGCTACAAACTACACATCGAGGGGCCCACATGTCATGAAACAAATTTGGACCCATATACAAATTAAAAAATAAAGGACGAGGATCGAACATGTGACTGGGCCTTCAAGCCGCACGTCAATAGGAAACATACGTAGAACAGCAATGTTTGTTGTACCCCCCTTTGTTCACATAATGTTTTTATATTACCACAGCCTAATTAATGGATAACATGTAATATTATTTTTAGTACTATTCGCTTTCACTTACTGGTGGGTTCCATGTGTGCTCTCTCTCTCTCTCCTCCCCTTCTGTGTTTAGACGCACGGGCAAACACGAAAACTCGCGGGCGATGTTGCCGTTGACCATATCTGGACGCGTTCACAAGTCACGGCACCAGTTTCACGTACTAGCAGCACTAGTCAGTGTGTACGTGCAATGCACGTTAATTTGGAAGTATATTAAGTGCATGCGGATATTAAGTACTAGGATATTATTTGCGTGTTATTATGTGATTAGCACTATTTTTGGCATGACATTAACTTCACGCTAAACGTGTTGAGCGCTCGACATTGAAGCAGTCTAGGTCGTTGGATGATAAGGAATACATGTGGCTTGATGACGTTTTATATTTAATTTGATACGGCTCTAGCAGAACATTCAATCGATCAAACCATAGATTTCGTTCAGTCTGACTCCGACTTTAAATTATACGACGATCGATATAAAATAAACGGAAATGATAAACGTTCGGATTTTAAGCATGACAATCCGAACGTTTTTCATGGCAAATTTAGATTACGCGGCGGCGGCGGGGGCGTCTTGCGGTGGGAAGCGGCTCCTCTGCCGTGCTCTGTGTGTCGTCGGGCCACTGACCGATGGCGACGGCGGCGTCTTGCGCCGTTGTTGGCGTACTCCTGGACGTTGGCCTAGCTTCAAGGAAGGCCAAAATGTTCTGGACTTCGGAGCGAGTCAACTAGCGGGAGGAGGCGACTGGCGTTGGTGCAAGGAAGCGGTCGACGGTGGCCATCCATGCCGCTGAGGGGGGCACTGGCACCCGCGCGGGGACAGGTGCTGTCAACGGCGCGACGGAGACATTCGTGTGCACGGGCACCGGCACGGGCGTGCACGTCAGTGCACGCGCAGGCGCATGCGCTGGCAGGTGCACGGGCGCGTGAAAGTCGGCGGGGACCTCGTGGAACCCCGTGGGATCAAGCTCGGCGACAATGTGTGGCTCCCAGCCCATCAATGCCACGGGGATGGGCGCTGGCGCAGTCGGGGCGACGAGAGCCGGAACGGGAGTGGGGACAGGCGCGACGTCTTCCCGCAAGGCCAGTTCAAGCTCGTCCCAAAGCGCCTTATGTTCTTGAGACTCCGGCTGGGTGTCTTCCTCAGGAAACTGGAACACTAAGGGCAGACCATCGTGATGCGGCATGGCATACGTTTAGGTCAGGCTAGTTGGAGGTAGATGACACGAGAATCGGAGAGGAAGAGAGAAGATTGTAGCGATACCGGGTAGTGCGGGGTTGATTTTAAACTGCGGTGCCGGCGACATTAAAAGTGGGAGCAGTTGGGACGACGGTGGGCGGCGGAGCCTGGTCAAAGGGCTCGCCTCCCGGTGAGCCTGCACAGCGGTCTGCTCGCACGCCTCCCTAACAGCCGACGCAGCGGTCTGCTCGCACGCCTCCCGTCGACTCACACGCTTGCTCGGACGGCACCTGCCGATGAGAAGCGGGGACTCATGGCGGCACGTAAACGCCCACGGTTTCAATAGTGAAAGCGTTCGCCTTAACGTGACAGGTCTTTGTTCCAAAATACCTTGGCTCTTCATTTGTGCAACTTGTCATAAGCAGCTTGTAACAAATTGAAGAAAAAACTTACGAAGTAATATTTGTGCCATATCACATGACCATGCTCAATTTCAAGAATTTATGCTCACTTTTGGATTTTCTTAAATTTAAGATCCAGGATTCGAAACAATATCATAACCTGCATCATGCAATAAATTTTCAAGCCGTACATCTGTCCTGTTGTATTTCTTAAGAAAGGATTTGGTCAAACATTTTGCTTAGTTAGACTTCAGACAAGTTATAGATGCAGAGTAAAAGGATAATCCGTCCGTACCAGTGCATTGCCTGATATATTAACTCAAGTACTAGGCACGAACAAACGGGCTCAATTCTGTGCTCATCCTGGTGTAGTAGTAGTAGTAGTACTAGGCAATGCAGTTGACGGGTGACCTTGACGAGCGGCGACCGAGGGAATTGAACCGTGCTCGGCACGGTAGGTAACGTTGTCTAGTTACTAAAGCATCCCTCCGTTGTTCATCGGTAGTCATTATGGTCCGGGGACATGAGGGGAATTTCCTAGGGCTGGAATTCTGGCCGCCAGATATTTCGACTTGAAACGCCGAGGCTCGACTGGTTGGGGTTGCCTAATGTGCGTACCACGCACGCCACCGAAGGACACGAGCCCGGTTTTTTTTATTTTTTTAGGATCAACACGAGCCAAGGTCTGGCTGGTATGCCGTTGGGTCCTACCATTCGAGAATACGAAAGGAACCTTTTAAATTGCCGAACGAATCTATGTGTATTACAATACCCGTATTTTCCTTGCAAATACTAATCTCAACGTGGTAATTGATTTATGACGAGTTGTTGAATTAGAGTGAGTTTGTGATATAGTGATCTCAACGTGGATTTCACATTTCATGGTATCCCTAGTAAGTTTTCCAATGAAATTCAAATTTAAAAGATGAACAATATGGAGGTGAGAAAACTTTGTATGTATCAAGCATATGACCACACACACACACAGAGACACACACGCACGAACACAACAACAATCCAATAAGTATAGTGTATCTATTTTTCCAAACCATGCATGTATGACACGAATTCAAAAATACTCCTTCTATTGCTAAATATTAGTCTTTTAGAGAGTTCAACAAGTGACTACATACGGAGCAAAATGAGTGAATCTAGACTCTAAAATATGTCTATATACATCCGTATGTGCCAGTCCATTTGAAACCTCTAAAAAGACTAATATTTAGGAACGAAGGGAGTAAAATGTAAGACATCCATGGTCCTCAGTTCAATATTTAAAATGAACATGAAACTGAAACATGAATATTAAGTCTAGTACTACAGTACATGCAAATGTTGTGTTTAGGCGGAGCTATGATTGTCGGGGGTCAACCCCTCGACCTTAGATAAAATTGTGGAGCTCTGTTTAGGGTTGTTTAGATTATATTTGTCCCCACCCTCCCAACCACCGATTGGTTGTGCACCCCACCCCTCCTCCCCGGGAGAATATCATGTGCCCCCATACCTTAGATGCTATATGCCGATACGAGTTGCTTGGAGCTTGTAGATCTGAGATATAGCAGCTCACATGATGTGTCTTGATATTTTTGCAGGAAACCTTGATGAGTTTGAGAATTGCACACAATTTCTACAAAAACTACTCAGATGCCCTTGGATCCCATATCCAACGACCTCGAAGCTCGTATCACCGTAGCATCTAAGATGATGGAGGACATCATATTCTCCTGTATGTAAGAATATCATGCGCTACCACACCTTAGATGCTTTGGTGATACAAGCTCTTCGGAGCCGTTCGATTTGTGACCCAACACCTCCTCGGTGGTTCGAATGGTTTTTTGCAGAAAAGCCCCAAAAGAGTTCGGCCACTGCTTACAAGCACAAAGACTGCTCAGATGTCATTGGATCTCAGATCAAACGACCTCCAAGCTCGTATCACCGTAGCATCCAAGCTGCGATAGCACCTTATGTTTTCTCGCACGGGAGAGTATGAGGTGCTCCCGCACCGTAGATTCTATGGTGATATGAGTTCATTGGGATCTAACGGCCCACAGTAGGAGGTTTGAATGTTTTTGCAATATATGACTGATAGAGTTTGGGAAATGCGCAGAAAGTACAAGTACTATGCATGTGCCATCTGATCACTGATCATACGACTTAGATGCTCATATCACCGTAGCGGGTAATTAAGCTACAGGGAGCACCTAATATGAGCAACGGGGAGCCGTTGGATCGAAGATGCAGCGGCACACACGAGGCCTGAATGTTTTATTTGCAAAAAAACCTTTGGAGAGTTTGGAAATTGCGCATAATTACAAAGACTACTCCCAAGACATTGGATCCCACTTCCAACGGTGTAAAAACTCGTATCACCATAGTATCTAAGCTGCGGGGTGGATGTGATATTCTATGCCGCTGTCATTTTTGTTCGTAAACTTGCAAAATACGTGTAACTCATGCCGTTACTTGTCTAACCGCGCAAAGTGTTTGTTCAAAAAAACCATCCTACACTGAAATATCGGAACAACACACGGGGTCCCACTTGTCATTAATCAAATTTGGACCTAAAACTAACAAATCTGAAAGGCGAGATTCGAACTGGCAACTTGGACTACAAAGCGTAAGTCGATAGCCTGAAACAACAACGGTTGTTGGCTTTGTCCCATAACTTGATTTTATACAGTACTTGCGTTGAGTAGAGTAGAGGGAGTGCCTCGTCAACACGTGCATGACCGTTGTCTCACTTACTGGTGGGTCCCAGGTCTGCGATCTCAATCTCTCTTCTCTCCATCGTCTAACCTTTGCACGGGCACACACGAAGAGCGGCGCTAGCTTGCCGTGGTGTTATTACAAATAAAAAAAGCTTGGAAAATAGAAGAATCGCCTAGAACAAGAGATGTTGTGGCTGGTCGAGACGGAGCTAACCACATCTATCCTCCGTGCCACGTTTGCATGATGAAGCTGTGTGGCTAGTGGGGTGTTTTCGACCGACTGGCTGGGTCCCGAGGTCGAACCATAGGTACTACGTCTGATACAGTATATTTTTACACGCACATTTTTCCTCCATGCCGAGACGTGGCACACCCTACCGCGCGGTTTCAGGGTCCTCCCGGGTGGTGCATGCATATATTCTTCCTGACGTGGGACGCCCTACTTCTGTTAACATTGATCTCACCGTTCATTCTCGACCGGACAGTCAGCGGTACTATGTTACATATAGGAGTAGTTGACATGCGCACAACATCATTTGTTATCGTCATATCTTACTACACTAGCAACAAGATTGTGTAGTACTGACGTATGAACCACTGCACATGCCTAGTAGTAGGAGCACTGTGTATGTTCAAGTGGCTGCCGTGTTTCGCACTCCTCCGTCGTAAGAGTGGAAACGCTTGCTGTAATCATTTTTTCTTCAGAAAAATAGTGGACACGCTCTACCGTGCGGATCCTCCTCCAGCCATGCACTAAATTACTCACTTTCGCCGACGTGTGGGACAACCAGCACCTGGGTCCACCAGCCATGCACTAAATTACTCCGTAGTAGAGTGACGGTAGACTACCCCGATCGAAGCGCCGCAGTAATGCCCAATGAGCCGTCAAATCACAAAACCCCCTTCTTTCCAGCAGTAAGTTGGACGGACGAAGCAACCATCATTTCACTCTTCTCTCTCAGCTTCCTCTCTTGAAGAAAACCCCCACTCGCTTCGCTTCTCCCTCATCTCGTTCCTCCTTTCACTCTTCTCTCTCAGCTTCCTCTCTTGGATGGACGCTGGAGCACCGGCCGATGTGATGTCTATGGCTCTGGCCAAAACCGTCGAGGCTCATGGTACGAAGAAGCGCAAGCACCCCGCTGAGACTACCGCAGACAAGCTCAAAGCCATCGCCCTGTCCAAGCCCCCCTCTCCGGGATCCCTCATTAAGCAAGTCCAGGTAATGTATCTTGTTGACGATCCTTTTCTCGATCTTGATCGAGTTTTTTCATCTAACACGCAGTACTAGTACTAGTAGTACAACTTTCTAGGTGATCTTGCATGTGATTTTAGTGTGCAAAATGACGGTTCTAAATTCCTCTTTTGACCAAAACATGCGAGAGGTTGACACTGATTTCTTATAGATTACTTTCAACTACTCCCTCTGTCCCAAATTTCTTGTCTTAGATTTGTCTAGATACGGATGTATCTAATACTAAAATGTGACTTGATACATCCGTATCTAGACAAATCTAAGACAAGAATTTTGGGACGGAGGGAGTACTTTATGAACATCAATGCTACCTTTGAAGATGGTATATTTTCCTCAGTAACTTGTGTTATGGATATTGCAAGTAATCCCTCTGCTCTCATGCCTTTGAAGACATGTTCTAGTGTCTTTGTTCACTCATTTCTATGCGTATATGTAGTCATATATGGAGTATAATATCGAAAATCATCTTATATTTCTGAACGGAGGTAGTAATAAAATATGGTTTCTGTTTGAATTAGAACCAGGTCCGCGGTGGAGATGAAGTTCTCAAAGTCATGCCGTGTGAACTGGAAGACCTAATGATGAGTTCTACTGCTGAACTATCCAGCTGCTGTGTCCTTGTCTCCATGTGTCCTGAACTAGTGTTTTCCTGTAGCTTTGTTGTCAGGCGTGTTCTCGAGGCTGTACTTGACCACAACAATTTCCTGGCTGTGCCTTCGATTACAAAGGGTGTGGTTCTTGTAAAGCTTCCCAACAAATCTGATGCGGCCTGTCTTCATCATCATGTTTATGAGTGGAAAGACCACTCTGTTAGGTTCTCCAAGGTTGGCAAGATGGTGATGGTGCATGTAGACATCTCACACGAAGTCCATGGCCTAGTCAGTTATGCGGGGTTCATCCCGTAGGTCGGTGGCAAGAAATAGTCTGCAGAGTTTAGTTAGTGCAACTTTGCTTGTCTGTAGTAAGTACTATTGTTCAGTACTTGATTTGTGTTTGTGAACCCTGTATTGTTTATTAGTAATACCGCTTTTCGTGTGTGGTCAGTCCTGAGAACGGTCTATGTTAATGCCTGTCCACTCAATTCAGTCTGTATATTTTGAAGTACCCAGATCATATTTTTTGTGAGGACGGTTTATCAATTATGGTTACACTCCAATATCTGTATGCATTGCAGGGTTTATCGCACCCACCAGGATTTCCAGTCCCATGGATGTTCGGTCCATACAATTTGTCACGACCTTTGGACTGTCCTGCTTGTGGGAGTAGGCGGGGCCCCTGCATGCCACCCGTAGTTGGGCGATCAATCTTTTGTTTAGTACTTCAACATAGTGATTTCCTGGTAAGGATTCACTCGTGTCACATCAAGTAAATCCTATTGATTTACTGTCTAAATCTTGTTGATTTAATGTCATGTTTTCTTTCTCTTCCTGCAATTTTACGATGCAGGTTTTGCCATGTGACATTCATCACAGAATAAACCGTTTGGTTTGCTCTACGATGGCTATTTTTGCAAGTTTCACTTCTTATGTCGTGTCAGTAACGAAGGCACTGTCCATCACTTATATTACTGGAAAAAATTGGATCAGTCTGTTGTCTGAGTACAAGCTGAATCCCTATGATGAACTGCAGTTTGGTTTAACAGAAACACCACAATTAGTCCTTCTCGCGTTTAAAAGAAATAAAGAAAAAACTGGATCACGGTCACGGATCCTAGTCAAGTTAGAAAGCTGATCATAGCAGACCAGACACGATCGCCGCTGTCTCGCACATCGGTACCACCTCCAGCAACGGATCGAGCACCGGCAGTTGCTCTAGCACTGACAGCGGCAGCAGCTCAGTCTGATCCAGCTGAGGATTGGGCACCGACCGCGTCAGCAGATCCGTCTGATCTATCGGAGGATCGGGCATCGACACCGGCACCTACTCCGACACCGGCACCAGCTCTACAAGGAGCACCATCTCCGGCAGCAGCAGCGGCTTAGGCACCTGCACCAACACTTGCACTTGCATCTGCTCCGGCCCGTGCAGTTGCACCGGCAACAGACTGGGCTACAGTTCGCACTTCATATACCAAAGTCCTTATAAAAACCGACATGTCCACCTTCTTGGTAAGCATTGGCCACCCAAGTGCTTCATTCTTTTTTCTTTCCATGTTGTTTCACATGATTCACTGTGTTGATCTAACTGTTTGGGTATGTCTTCTTGTTTGCAAACAGAGAATTCCTAGAGCAACGAGGGAGTCGTTCAACAATCCGGGCGACCGCGGCCAAGTTTCTCTTACCATGCGCAGCCTTTGTGTGAATGAACCTGCTCAATATACCGTAAGTACAAAGGATAGTCGCATGATGATTGATGCTAAAGCATGGTCAAGGTTCAAATCTAAATCATATCTTGCGGTAGGGGATGATGTCAAAATCGAACTTTCTCGACAAGGAGAGCTGGTCCAAATCAACTTTGAAATTCTTCAGTAGCAGCACGCAACTGCCGAACTGATCTATCCTCCGAGAGATTTTGATGTAATAATCTGGCATGGTGAAACAAGTGTCCTGTGTGTATAAGTAGTACGACAGTATTATTTATCACATGGTATATCATTGATAGAATTGCAACTCTGATTGCTGGTTAGGAACTGTCGTTCGATTTCATTCCAACAGTTGCCGTGCTTTATTCAATTTTGTGTATTCGCCTTGCGACAGCATCTAAAACCAGCGCCGTACCGATCGCTTGCAATATGAAAAGCGCTGAGGTAGAACACATGGGCCCCCAAACATGCAGGGTCGGCCTGCGGCCCAAAGTCCAGAACCGTGAGCCTATCTGAGTATTATATTCTCAACTGAACCCCCATAATGCCCGTGCGTTGCAGAGGGAGTATATTTCTCGGCAAGGTGAGCCTGTCTGTGATATAAAAGATTTGTATATTTCTTTACAGAGGGAGTATCTCTCTGTCAAAAAATATATTTGTGTAACTAGTTACTCCTGTCTTTCTACTTCCTTTCGCTGATATGTGGGGCAACCGGCAACGGGGTCCACGTGCCATATGCACAAATTAGAGTGCAAAACTTCACGGTAGACACACACCGATCGTAGCGCCGCAGTAATGCCCAATGAGCCGTCAAGTCACAACCCCCCCTTTCCAGCTTTAGCAGTAAGCTGGACGGACGAAACGGCAATATTTCACTGGGCCTCAATCCCCTTCTCCCTCGTCTGCTTGTTTAGAGAAAACCCCTCTCGGCGATTGCATAGGGTTTTCTCATGGAGAACCAGGTACGAATTCTTCATCCATCCCCGATAAATCCAAGTCCCTTGGTCGCAGGTAATCCTAGGATGGCAGCCGCCGCCGTTGATGCATTTTTCTTCCTACTGAATCTAGTGTGTTTCATTTGCAGTGCCCAAAGTGCGAGTGTTGGGAATCGTAGCATAATTTAAAATTTTTCTACGCTCACCAAGATGCATCTATGGAGTCTACTAGCAACGAGGGGAAAGGAGTGCATCTACATACCCTTGTAGATCGCGAGCGGAAGCGTTCCAATGAACGTGGATGACGGAGTCGTACTCGCCGTGATCCAAATCACCGATGACCGAGTGCCGAACGGACGGCACCTCCGCGTTCAACACACGTACGGTGCAGCGACGTATCCTCCTTCTTGATCCAGCAAGGGGGAAGGAGAGGTTGATGGAGATCCAACAGCACGACGGCGTGGTGGTGGATGTAGCGGGTCTC
>NC_057805.1:419094914-419126593 GCF_018294505.1 Triticum aestivum | reverse complement strand
TGTAGCGGTTCTCCGGCAGGGCTTCGTCGAGCTTCTGCGAGAGAGAGAGAGAGAGAGGTGTTGCAGGGGAGGAGGGAGGCGCCCAAGGCTGTAGGTTGCTGCCCTCCCTCCCCCCTTTATATAGGCCCCTGGGGGGGGTGCGCCAGCCCTGGGAGATGGGATCTCCAAGGGGGGGGGCAGCGGCCAAGGGGGGAAGGGGTTGCCTTGCCCCCCAAGGCAAGGGGGAAGCTCCCCCTAGGGTTCCCAACCCTAGGCGCATGGGGGGAGGCCCAAGGGGGCACCCCAGCCCACTAAGGGCTGGTTCCCTTCCACTTTCAGCCCACGGGGCCCTCCGGGATAGGTGGCCCCACCCGGTGGACCCCCGGGACCCTTCCGGTGGTCCCGGTACAATACCGGTAACCCCGAAACTTTCCCGGTGGCCGAAACTTGACTTCCTATATATAATTCTTCACCTCCGGACCATTCCGGAACCTCTCGTGACGTCCGGGATCTCATCCGGGACTCCGAACAACTTTCGGGTTTCCGCATACATATATCTCTACAACCCTAGCGTCACCGGACCTTAAGTGTGTAGACCCTACGGGTTCGGGAGACATGCAGACATGACCGAGACGCCTCTCCGGTCAATAACCAACAGCGGGATCTGGATACCCATGTTGGCTCCCACATGTTCCACGATGATCTCATCGGATGAACCACGGTGTCGAGGATTCAATCAATCCATATCCAATTCCCTTTGTCAATCGGTATGTTACTTGCCCGAGATTCGATCGTCGGTATCCCAATACCTTGTTCAATCTCGTTACCGGCAAGTCTCTTTACTCGTACCGCAATGCATGATCCCGTGACTAACGCCTTAGTCACATTGAGCTCATTATGATGATGCATTACCGAGTGGGCCCAGAGATACCTCTCCGTCACACGGAGTGACAAATCCCAGTCTCGATCCGTGCCAACCCAACAGACACTTTCGGAGATACCCGTAATGCACCTTTATAGTCACCCAGTTACGTTGTGACGTTTGGCACACCCAAAGCACTCCTACGGTATCCGGGAGTTGCACGATCTCATGGTCTAAGGAAAATATACTTGACATTGGAAAAGCTCTAGCAAACGAAACTACACGATCTTTTATGCTATGCTTAGGATTGGGTCTTGTCCATCACATCATTCTCCTAATGATGTGATCCCGTTATCAATGACATCCAATGTCCATAGTCAGGAAACCATGACTATCTGTTGATCAACGAGCTAGTCAACTAGAGGCTTACT
Organism: Triticum aestivum; assembly: GCF_018294505.1. Taxonomy (NCBI): domain Eukaryota; kingdom Viridiplantae; phylum Streptophyta; class Magnoliopsida; order Poales; family Poaceae; genus Triticum; species Triticum aestivum. Next base: position 419,125,321 of record NC_057805.1, on the reverse strand, counting down.
AGGGACACTTTGTGGTCTATGTATTCACACATGTATTACGATTTCCGGACAATACAATTATAGGATGAACAATAGACAATTACCATGAACAAAGAAATATAATAATAACCATTTATTATTGCCTCTAGGGCATATTTCCAACAGTCTCCCACTTGCACTAGAGTCAATAATCTAGTTACATTGTGATGAATTGAACACCCATTGCGTCCTGGTGTTGATCATGTTTTGCCCTAGGGAGAGGTTTAGTCAACGGATCTGCTACATTCAGGTCCGTATGTACTTTACAAATATCTATGTCTCCATTTTGAACACTTTCACGAATGGATTTGAAGCGACGCTTGATATGCCTGGTCTTCCTGTGAAACCTGGGCTCCTTCGCAAGGGCAATAGCTCCAGTGTTGTCACAGAAGAGAGTCATTGGGCCCGACGCATTGGGAATCACCCCTAGGTCGGTAATGAACTCCTTCATCCAGACTGCTTCCTGTGCTGCCTCCGAGGCTGCCATGTACTCCGCTTCTCATGTAGATCCCGCCACGACGCTTTGCTTGCAACTGCACCAGCTTACTGCTCCTCTATTCAAAATATACACGTATCCGGTCTGTGACTTCGAGTCATCCAGATCTGTGTCGAAGCTAGCGTCGACGTAACCCTTTACGACGAGCTCTTCGTCACCTCCATAAACGAGAAACATATCCTTAGTCCTCTTCAGGTACTTCAGGATATTCTTGACCGCTGTCCAGTGTTCCTTGCCGGGATTACTTTGGTGCCTTCCTACCAAACTTACGGCAAGGTTTACATCAGGTCTGGTACACAGCATGGCATACATAATAGACCCTATGGCTGAGGCATAGGGGATGACACTCATCTCTTCTATATCTTCTGCCGTGGTCGGGCATTGAGCCGTGCTCAATTGCACACCTTGCAATACAGGCAAGAACCCCTTCTTGGACTGATCCATACTGAACTTCTTCAATATCTTGTCAAGGTATGTACTCTGTGAAAGACCAATGAGGCGTCTTGATCTATCTCTATAGATCTTGATGCCTAATATATAAGCAGCTTCTCCAAGGTCCTTCATTGAAAAACACTTATTCAAATAGGCCTTAATACTTTCCAAGAATTCTATATCATTTCCCATCAATAGTATGTCATCCACATATAATATGAGAAATGCTACAGAGCTCCCACTCACTTTCTTGTAAACACAGGCTTCTCCATAAGTCTGTGTAAACCCAAACGCTTTGATCATCTCATCAAAGCGAATGTTCCAACTCCGAGATGCTTGCACCAGCCCATAGATTGAGCGCTGGAGCTTGCATACTTTGTTAGCATTCTTAGGATCGACAAAACCTTCCGGCTGCATCATATACAACTCTTCCTTAAGGAGGCCATTAAGGAATGCCGTTTTGACGTCCATCTGCCATATCTCATAATCATAGTATGCGACAATTGCTAACATGATTCGGACGGACTTCAGCTTCGCTACGGGTGAGAAAGTCTCATCGTAGTCAACCCCTTGAACTTGTCGATAACCCTTAGCGACAAGTCGAGCTTTGTATATGGTCACATTACCATCCGCGTCCGTCTTCTTCTTAAAGATCCATTTGTTTTCTATGGCTTGCCGCTCATCGGGCAAGTCAGTCAAAGTCCATACTTTGTTTTCATACATGGATTCTATCTCGGATTTCATGGCTTCTAGCCATTTGTCGGAATCCGGGCCCGCCATCGCTTCTTCATAGTTCGAAGGTTCACCGTTGTCTAACAACATGATTTCCAGGACAGGGTTGCCGTACCACTCTGGTGCGGAACGTGTCCTTGTGGACCTACGAAGTTCAGTAACTTGATCCGAAGCTTCATGATCATCATCATTAACTTCCTCCCTAGTCGGTGTAGGCACCACAGGAACACTTTCCCGCGCTGCGCTACTTTCCGGTTCGGAAGGGGTGACTATCACCTCATCAAGTTCCACTTTCCTCCCACTCAATTCTTTCGAGAGAAACTCCTTCTCTAGAAAGGACCCGTTCTTGGCAACGAAGATCTTGCCTTCGGATCTGAGGTAGAAGGTGTACCCAATAGTTTCCTTAGGGTATCCTATGAAGACGCATTTTTCCAATTTGGGTTCGAGCTTTTCAGGTTGAAGTTTCTTGACATAAGCATCGCATCCCCAAACTTTTAGAAACGACAGCTTAGGTTTCTTCCCAAACCATAATTCATACGGTGTCGTCTCAACGGATTTCGACGGAGCCCTATTTAAAGTGAATGCGGCAGTCTCTAAAGCATAACCCCAAAATGAGAGCGGTAAATCGGTAAGAGACATCATAGATCGCACCATATCCAATAGAGTGCGATTACGATGTTCGGACACACCATTTCTCTGAGGTGTTCCAGGCGGCGTGAGTTGTGAAACTATTCCACATTTCCTTAAGTGTGCACCAAACTCGTGACTTAAATATTCTCCACCACGATCTGATCGTAGGAATTTTATTCTCCTGTCACGTTGATTCTCAACCTCACTCTGAAATTCTTTGAACTTTTCAAAGGTTTCAGACTTGTGTTTCATTAGGTAGACATACCCATATCTACTTAAATCATCAGTGAGAGTGAGAACATAACGATATCCTCCGCGAGCCTCAACACTCATTGGACCGCACACATCGGTATGTATGATTTCCAATAGGTTGGTTGCTCGTTCCATTGTTCCGGAGAACGGAGTCTTGGTCATCTTACCCATGAGGCATGGTTCGCACGTGTCAAATGATTCGTAATCAAGAGACTCCAAAAGTCCATCTGCATGGAGCTTCTTCATGCGCTTGACACCAATGTGACCAAGGCGGCAGTGCCACAAGTATGTGGGACTATCGTTATCAACTTTACATCTTTTGGTATTCACACTATGAACATGTGTAACATCACGTTCGAGATTCATCAAAAATAAACCATTGACCAGCGGGGCATGACCATAAAACATATCTCTCAAATAAATAGAACAACCATTATTCTCGGATTTAAATGAGTAGCCATCTCGAATTAAACGAGATCCAGACACAATGTTCATGCTCAAAGCTGGCACTAAATAACAATTATTGAGGTTTAAAACTAATCCCGTGGGTAGATGCAGAGGTAGCGTGCCGACGGCGATCACATCGACCTTGGAACCATTCCCGACGCACATCGTCACCTCGTCCTTTGCCAGTCTCCGTTTATTCCGTAGTTCCTGTTTTGAGTTACAAATATGAGCAACCGCACCGGTATCAAATACCCAGGAGCTACTACGAGTACTGGTAAGGTACACATCAATTACTTGTATATCACATATACCTTGGGTGTTGCCGGCCTTCTTCTTGTCCGCTAAATATTTGGGGCAGTTCCGCTTCCAGTGACCACTTCCCTTGCAATAAAAGCACTCAGTCCCGGGCTTGGGTCCATTCTTTGACTTCTTCCCAGTAACTGGTTTACCGGGCGCGGCAACTCCCTTGCCGTCCTTCTTGAAGTTCTTCTTACCCTTGCCCTTCTTGAACTTGGTGGTTTTATTCACCATCAACACTTGATGTTCTTTTCTGATCTCCCCTTCCGCTGATTTCAGCATTGAATATACCTCGGGAATGGTCTTTTCCATCCCCTGCATATTGTAGTTCATCACAAAGCTCTTGTAGCTTGGTGGAAGCGACTGGAGGATTCTGTCAATGACCGCGTCATCCGGGAGATTAACTCCCAGCTGAGACAAGTGGTTGTGCAACCCAGACATTCTGAGTATGTGCTCACTAACAGAACTGTTCTCCTCCATTTTACAGCTGAAGAACTTGTCGGAGACATCATATCTCTCGACCCGGGCATGAGCTTGAAAAACTAATTTCAGCTCCTCGAACATCTCATATGCTCCATGTTTCTCAAAACGCTTTTGGAGACCCGGTTCTAGGCTGTAAAGCATGCCGCACTGAACGAGGGAGTAATCATCAGCACGTGATTGCCAAGCGTTCATAACGTCTTGGTTCTCTGGGATTGGTGCTTCACCTAGCGGTGCTTCTAAGACATAATCTTTCTTGGCTACTATGAGGATGAGCCTCAGGTTCCGGACCCAGTCCGTATAATTGCTGCCATCATCTTTCAGCTTGGTTTTCTCTAGGAACGCGTTGAAATTGAGGACAACGTTGGCCATTTGATCTACAATACATAGTGTAAAGATTTTAGACTAAGTTCATGATAATTAAGTTCATCTAATCAAATTATTTAATGAACTCCCACTCAGATAGACATCCCTCTAGTCATCTAAGTGAAACATGATCCGAATTCAACTAGGCCGTGTCCGATCATCACGTGAGACGGACTAGTCAAGATCGGTGAACATCTCCATGTTGATCGTATCTTCTATACGACTCATGCTCGACCTTTCGGTCCTCCGTGTTCCGAGGCCATGTCTGTACATGCTAGGCTTGTCAACTCAACCTAAGTGTATTGCGTGTGTTCCGAGGCCATGTCTGTACATGCTAGGCTCGTCAACACCCGTTGTATTCGAACATTAGAATCTATCACACCCGATCATCACGTGGTGCTTCGAAACAACGAACCTTCGCAACGGTGCACAGTTAGGGTGAACACTTTCTTGAAATTATTATAAGGGATCATCTTACTTACTACCGTCATTCTAAGCAAATAAGATGCAAAAACATGATAAACATCACATGCAATCAAATAGGGACATGATATGGCCAATATCATCATGCTCCTTTGATCTCCATCTTCGGGGCACCATGATCATCTTCGTCACCGGCATGACACCATGATCTCCATCATCATGATCTCCATCATTGTGTCTTCATGAAGTCGTCACGCCAACGATTACTTCTACTTCTATGGCTAACGCGTTTAGCAACAAAGTAAAGTAATTTACATGGCGTTATTCAATGACACGCAGGTCATGCAAAATAATAAAGACAACTCCTATGGCTCCTGCCGGTTGTCATACTCATCGACATGCAAGTCGTGATTCCTATTACAAGAATATGATCAATCTCATACATCACATATATCATTCATCACATCTTCTGGCCATATCACATCACATAGCACTTGCTGCAAAAACAAGTTAGACGTCCTCTAATTGTTGTTGCAAGTTTTTACGTGGTTTGTAGGTTTCTAGCAAGAACGTTTCTTACCTACGTATGACCACAACGTGATTTGCCAATTTCGATTTACCCTTCATAAGGACCCTTTTCATCGAATCCGTTTCGACTAAAGTAGGAGAGACAGACACCCGCTAGCCACCTTATGCATCTAGTGCATGTCAGTCGGTGGAACCTGTCTCACGTAAGTGTACGTGTAAGGTCGGTCCGGGCCGCTTCATCCTACAATACCGCCGAAACAAGAAAAGACTAGTAGCGGCAAGAAGAATTGGCAAACTCAACGCCCACAACTGCTTTGTGTTCTACTCGTGCATAGTAACTACGCATAGGCCTGGCTCATGATGCCACTGTTGGGAATCGAAGCATAATTTAAAATTTTTCTATGCTCACCAAGATGCATCTATGGAGTCTACTAGCAACGAGGGGAAAGGAGTGCATCTACATACCCTTGTAGATCGCGAGCGGAAGCGTTCCAATGAACGTGGATGACGGAGTCGTACTTGCCGTGATCCAAATCACCGATGACCGAGTGCCGAACGGACGGCACCTCCGCGTTCAACACACGTACGGTGCAGCGACGTCTCCTCCTTCTTGATCCAGCAAGGGGGAAGGAGAGGTTGATGGAGATCCAACAGCACGACGGCGTGGTGGTGGATGTAGCGGTTCTCCGGCAGGGCTTCGCCGAGCTTCTGCGAGAGAGAGAGAGGTGTTGCAGGGGAGGAGGGAGGCGCCCAAGGCTGTAGGTTGCTTCCCTCCCTCCCCCCCTTTATATAGGCCCCTGGGGGGTGCGCCAGCCCTGGGAGATGGGATCTCCAAGGGGGGGGGCGGCGGCCAAGGGGGGAAGGGGTTGCCTTGCCCCCCAAGGCAAGGGGGAAGCTCCCCCCCTAGGGTTCCCAACCCTAGGCGCATGGGGGGAGGCCCAAGGGGGCGCCCCAGCCCACTAAGGGCTGGTTCCCTTCCACTTTCAGCCCACGGGGCCCTCCGGGATAGGTGGCCCCGCCCGGTGGACCCCCGGGACCCTTCCGGTGGTCCCGGTACAATACCGGTAACCCCCAAAACTTTCCCGGTGGCCGAAACTTGACTTCCTATATATAATTCTTCACCTCCGGACCATTCCGGAACCTCTCGTGACATCTGGGATCTCATCCGGGACTCCGAACAACTTTCGGGTTTCCGCATACATATATCTCTACAACCCTAGCGTCACCGGACCTTAAGTGTGTAGACCCTACGGGTTCGGGAGACATGCAGACATGACCGAGACGCCTCTCCGGTCAATAACCAACAGCGGGATCTGGATACCCATGTTGGCTCCCACATGTTCCACGATGATCTCATCGGATGAACCACGGTGTCGAGGATTCAATCAATCCGTATGCAATTCCCTTTGTCAATCGGTATGTTACTTGCCCGAGATTCGATCGTCGGTATCCCAATACCTTGTTCAATCTCGTTACCGGCAAGTCTCTTTACTCGTACCGCAATGCATGATCCTGTGACTAATGCCTTAGTCACATTGAGCTCATTATGATGATGCATTACCGAGTGGGCCCAGAGATACCTCTCCGTCACACGGAGTGACAAATCCCAGTCTCGATCCGTGCCAACCCAACAGACACTTTCGGAGATACCCGTAATGCACCTTTATAGTCACCCAGTTACGTTGTGACATTTGGCACACCCAAAGCACTCCTACGGTATCCGGGAGTTGCACGATCTCATGGTCTAAGGAAAATATACTTGACATTGGAAAAGCTCTAGCAAACGAAACTACACGATCTTTTATGCTATGCTTAGGATTGGGTCTTGTCCATCACATCATTCTCCTAATGATGTGATCCCGTTATCAATGACATCCAATGTCCATAGTCAGGAAACCATGACTATCTGTTGATCAACGAGCTAGTCAACTAGAGGCTTACTAGGGACACTTTGTGGTCTATGTATTCACACATGTATTACGATTTCCGGACAATACAATTATAGGATGAACAATAGACAATTACCATGAACAAAGAAATATAATAATAACCATTTATTATTGCCTCTAGGGTATATTTCCAACAGCGAGTACCCTACAGGTTTCTGCGCCCTCGGCGAGACGCCACACTTGTTCCTTCTCATCCTAACACAGCATTTTGAAACGCGCACAGTATGTTCCTAGAATCCTCTTTTCTATCTGGGAGGGTGGGGTTTTTTTGAACATGCTGTGTTCTCATATTATTTTTCCTGCAGTGTATTATTTGCTCTGCCAGAACACATGTACTCAAGATGCTCGGCCTTGCCATAACTGAATACACTAGTTTAATGGTCACAGTGAAGACAAGCCATGGATATAAGTTCCGAGTTGGGTTCATGAACCAAGAAGATCGCTGCTTTTTTTATGGCCGAACTTGGATAAACTTTCTCAAGTGTTACAGACTGAAAGTTGGCGCACAAATGTTGATGGAAATAGCAGAACCTGGTCTCATCTTCGCTGCGATCTTCCACCCCGACGTCGTTCCAATTGTTCATCCATGTTAGTTTTGTATCTGGTTCTTGCTTGTTGCCTCAATTACTTCTTAATACACCTATTCTGTCTAACTAATCACAATTTAACTTTAGAAGTAGCAACGAATCTCTCACGAAGATGCTACTTCTAACTAATATTTTCTTATAATTGGTGGCATGTGTAGGTTTTTTCAGAGTTAAGCAGTCTGCTCGTTTGTTACTCTGTAATAACTCGGCTGTTACTGATGGCACTGAAGTTGACTGGATCGACATCCACAAGTTCCTACACTTTATTGATCGTCTTGAGGTCCTTGTGGGGCGTTTCAATGGTGGAAGGCCACGTGGGATATGTGTGCCACTGCTGCACTCGTTGAACAGGTCCAACTGTGTCGAGAAACTTATGGTACGAGTTGTTTTCTGTTATATATGTTGTTCATAAACTATTGCTTATACACAGTTTTACAGTTGTGATCTTCTTGAAACAGAAACTGCCTAGTTCTATTGTTCCTATACAGATGCCTGACCATGGTCGGGTCAGACTTGCGCTTGGTCACAACATGATGTTTATGTCGACCTACTCAATTCCCCTTGGAGGTGAAAAGATACTTATTCATGGGTGATCTCAAATAATGAAGGCCCGTCCATCTTGGAGAATAGGACAGAAGATTATGTTCATGCTTTTCCATGGCTCTAAAGCGAATATCCTATTTATTGACCACATTGCGAGATGAAGCCGCTTTCAGAAGGTTGTGGATGCGCGGGGTGGCGCCTGGGCCTTGTCCTGGGGCTTGGCAGCCTCACCCTTGGTTAACTGTAGGCAAAGTAGCACTTTTCGAGGCGTGCTTTGCACGGTTGAACCTGTATAAGTACTCATACTGCTTTCAGCTTTGGTTGTTAAGTGCCCCTGCTGGTTTCAGTTAAGGTTGTTAAGTACTCCTGCTGCTTTTACAGTCTGTCGTGTTTCTTCAGTCATGTCTCCCTCCAGCCGCCAAAACCAAACCAGCGCCGGCGGGGCCGTCTGCTTCCGCCTCCCACGGCTGGCTGCGCCTCAGCGCATGCATCGCCGCCCCACCGTCTCCTAAATCGTTAACGCCGACGTCCTCCGCACGCTTTGGTGCGCTCGCCGCGGCGCCGCCCTCTCGCGTTGTCAACATGGTCAACAAACAACAGGAATCAGCAGAAGTACGTGGAGAGGATGACAGTAGGGGCCCACCACGTCAGCGTATGGAAAAATGAAATGCTTCCTCCTAGTGTTTTCCTGACATCTGGGACCCACGACATTGTGAGCGTATATAGTCAATAGACAAGAGAACAGCACAAGATCGGCTGACACCTGGGACGTAGCTACTCGAGCAGTATTTTTTTTTATTGTTGAGACGGAGCAGGGTTTGAATTGGGCTGTGGCCCGTCTAGCCCGGGCTTATATTTTATGTTCACCATGTGACCAGCCCGGCTATTTTTTCTTTGTGAAAATGAACCCAGTTTATTTTTTCTGAAGAATACCCAATCCAGGCCTACTTATTTTTTTATGCCCTGATGGGCTGCAACTCTTTCAAGACGCCTGCAAATCTTGAAAGTAATATGAAATGGGTTGTAAATACAAAAACAGGTGACAAATTGGCAATTACTTTATAATTTCTGAATTTTTTCACATTTTCAGATTCCTATTTCACTGGGCATTAACCTAATTTAAATATATCTTCAAAGTACTTTAAATCTGGCTCGATATTTCGGTATTAAAAATAGTTTGGAACCCACAGAAATATGCGAAATTGGCCCTGGCGAACCAAAAAAATGACTGCAATAAATTGCATAAGAAGTTGCCATGAGCTGTATATAAATTATTAAAAAAGAGGGAGTGGTCTGACTTGTGGGCCTGTTTAGTTGACGCATATGCAAGAATTTTTTAGTTATTATATACGTCAACAAACGATTCTAGCAGACGTAACCGTTGGATGTCAATCCAACGGCCGTCGTGTTTCTTCAATCTCTGATCTTCTTGCTCCAGCCGCCAAAGCAGCGCCGGCGGGACCGCCCGCTCCCTCCTTCCGTGGCCGGCTGTGCTACCGCGCAGGCCTCAGCGCCCCTACTACTCCCATCGCTGGCCAGGGCATCCCTCTACTCACCCACACCCCCTGTTATTCTGCGGCGACGACAGCCTCACACCGCAGCCGAACCGGTGAACCCTCGTACTCCTCTCCGCGCGGGCTTCCACTGCCGCGTCTTCCCCGGCTCCGCGTCATCCCCTTCCTAGGCCTCGCCGTCGTCCACCGCCGTGGTGCTCTCGGCGCGGCGTGGTCAATGTGGTCAACGACTGACTTCCATCGGAAGAGTACTGTACGTGGAGAGGCTGACAGCTGGGTCCACGGCAACCGCAAGGAAGTGCCTCCTTATTACACGGAAAATAATTATTCCTCCACCTGACAGCAGGAACCCACCAGACGGGCCACCAGTATTTCGCGAAAAAACGTTTCCCCCTGACTACTGGGACCCACCGGACGGGCCACCGTATTTCACGAAAAAAAGTTCCCCCCGCTGTCAGCTCAGACCCACCGGAAGTGCCTCCTTATTACGCACAAAAAATGAATACCCCCTGCTAGCTGGGACCCACCTTGGTGGGAGGCTGACTTGTGGGCCTACTAAGTTGACTGGGACGGAGGCCTTTGTCAACTTTAGTCAATATATGAACGATTCTAGCTCGAGTGATCGTACGATGTCCATCCAACGGCCGTAGTGCTTCTTCAACCTCTGGTCTTCTTGCTCCGGCCGCCCAAAGCAGCGCCGGTCGTGCCGCCTGCTCCTGCCGCCCATGGCCGGCTGTGATGCCGCGAAGGCCTCATCGCCCCCTACTACTCCCACCGCTGGCCAGGCCATCCCTCTACGCACCCACACCCCCTGTTATTCTACGGCGACGGCAGCCTCACACCGCAGCCAAACGAGTGAACCCTCATACTCCTCTACGTGTGGGCATCCACTGCCGCGTCTTCCCCGGCTCCACGTCGTCCCCTTCCTAGCCTCGTCGTCGTCCACCGCCCTGGTGCTCTCGGCGCGGTGTGGTCAACGTGGTCAAGGAACGACTTCCATCGGACGTGGACTGTACGTGGAGAGGCTGACAGCTGGGTCCACGACCGCAGCAAGGAAGTGCCTCCTTATTACGCGGAAAATAATGATTCCTCCACCTGACAGCAGGGACCCACCAGACGGGCCACTGTATTTCACGAAAAAAACGTTTCCCCCCGACTGCTAGGACCCACCAGCTACACCTTCGCACGCAAGGAAGTGCGTCCGGGCAAAAGAAAAAAAAACCCGATTCGCCCCCTGACTGCTGGGACCCACCAGCTACATCTTCGCACGCAAGGAAGTGCCTGACAGTCGGGACCCACCTGGTCGAAGCGTACGTAGCGTTGTCATTCTGGTCGCGAACGTGTACATACATACTGATGGATGTAGAGGCGCGCACGTGTCGTAGTAGAGGCGCGCACGTGTCGTAGTAGAGGCGCGCGTGTAGCATATACACGTACGTACAACGGCCAGGGTGCAACAAAGAAAATACGGCCATGTACGTACATATGGGCGGGGTCTCGAACGCCTACTCGCGCATACGTACGGCCAGGGCTCGTGTACATGGCTGGGTCGGAACGGAGAAACAGTGTCGTCGTCGTGTTCATGGGGAGCCAACCGGCTAGGTCAGAACGGAATGCGTCGTCGTGTTCATCGGGAGGGCTTGGACGGAACAGGCGATGGATACGAGGCCTAGCGTACCGCAGAACGGAGGAAACGGCCCTGTGTTCGGCCGGCCACATTCGAAACGGGATCCTGTTCATCGGGAGGGGTCTGGCGTACCGCAAAACAGAGGAAACGAACCTCCTACGGTCGAAACGGGGGTCCTGTTGATCGAGAGGGGTGTGGCGTACTGCAAAACGGACGAAACGGACTTGTGTTGGAGCGCTACGGTCGAAACGGGGGTCCTGTTCGTCGGGAGGGGTGTGGCGTACCGCAAAACGGACGAAACGGACTTGTGTTGGAGCGCTACGGTCGAAACGGGGGTCCTGTTCATCGGGAGGGGTGTGGCGTACCACAAAACGGGACTCCACGGGATACTGTTCATCTCCACCGTCGACCTCCTCCAGCCTCCACGGGCTACCGTCGACCTCCTCCAGCCTCCATGGGCTCCTGTTCATCCAGCCTCCACCGCGCGCTACTCCACCGGCTACTGTTCAACCACCCCTCCACGGGCACCCCTCCACCGTCTACTGTTCATCCAGCCCTCCACGGGGTCGTCCTGTTCATCCAGCCCTCCACACCACGGGGTCCTGTTCATCCAGAGGCAACGCCACCGCTCACTGTTCATCCAAACCCCCCGCAACGCTCACTGTTCATCCAGAAAGGCAGCATCGATCGGCTTCAGTTAGCAGCAGTAGCGAAGGAATCGCTCGATCGGGTTCAGTTAACAGCCATCGATCGATCGCTCGGGTTCAGTAACGCGTAGCCTGCAGTGCAATCGCTCGGGTTCAGTTAGATCCCAACGCCTCGCTCGGGTTCAGTTAGAGCCAACGCCTCGCACACACGCGCGTACGTGTACGAGAGAAACGCGCATCGCTCGGCCCCCGACCGCCCACCGTAACCGGGAACTCCCTGAAATTTTCCTCGCCCTCGCTTCTACCATGGTTTTTTCCGTCATGGACGGCCCAAAGAATGTCATGCAGCTGCGTCTCCGGCCCGCCCATTACGAAAAGCCCATTTTCTGTCATGATTTTTTGTCATAGAAGTAGGAGCCCACCACTTCTATGATGATACCGGGTTTTCTCACAATTATCGTCATAGAAGTGTCATATGTATGACAGAAATTTTTTTCGTTCGGCCCAAAATGTCACGGATGTGTCTTTTTTTATAGTGAGTGTGCTTTCCCCTCTCAGGAACTTCATCATATCCCAAGTATTGTATCTCAAGCTCCTGTTTGCAGCCCCATAAAAACAAGATAATTGCCAAGGTTCCTCCCCCGGTTGGGAGATCACCGAGTCAATATGATACTGAGAAAAACTCTTTATTTCAAGATTGATGTTATTCTTCCAATACAAGCAAAGACCACCACTTATTCCACTACTACCTACTCCAAAACTACTGCTGAAATCTAACCTACCCGCCAAACCTTCCACTCGATACTTTGCCAATTGAGTTTCAATAATGCACAGTACCGATGGCGCACTAGCCTCCACAAGATCGCGGAGCTCACGAACAGTCGCAGGGTTGCCAATTCCTCGACAGTTCCAGCACATGGTCCTCATTGGGCTCGGCGGTCATCCTCACTGGAGGCCGCCTGAGATGTAAGCTCCATTCCATCCACCACCATACCTTCATCCTGCTTCCTCCTCTTAACCACCCGAGTCTTCTCTGGCGTAGAGACCGACTCACTTGCACTGGTAGGGGTTGCTCCCTCAATGCGAGGACCGTCCCCGCCACCTTGCCCGCTAGATTCGGAACCGGTTGGCCCCTAATGTTCACTGTTCCTTCAACAGACACCAGACGTTTACGGGCTCCCTTCTCACCTCCCTCTTCGAAAATCTGGCCCTCAACACCCCCATCAGCAGCATTCCTCCTCCCCGCACCTTCTGAAGAACCTCTCCCTCCGCCACTACCCAGCCCTCTACCTCCTCTCCCTCCCCTTGTTCCTCTTCCTCCCATCCTACCACCACTACCTCCACCATCTCTCCCCTTGACTAACCAAGGGCTGATCAGTAGAGTTCTCCGGATCCAACAGCAGCCAATCCCCCACTCAAAAGTGCTAACATCATACACCCCATCACCACATTCATCAGCTAGGTGACCAACTAGGCCACACGCACAACAAAAATCAGGCAGCTTCTCGTAGTACACATTGAATTTTTTATGCTCCTTCAGCTTGATTGGGACGAATCGGACTAGGGGTGTGTTGACATCAAGGAACACCCTATCCCTTAGAGTTCTTGAGGGATTTGTTTTCCCCTCATTAACTATCACATTAAAAGGAGGTTCACCTATCTTCACAGCCACCTTTTCAGCTAGCTCCCTCTTCCGTGTGAGACCGTCTGGCAGGCCTTTCACTCTATCCCACACCGGGAACTTATTCAACCTGTACTTAGCAACATCAGAGAATCCGTCATACTCCTAAAGCAATACCGTGGCTCTGCGGAACAACCAAGGTCCCTCGTCCATGATCTTCCTCCAATCCCCCAAGCAATGGCACTGGACCAAGAAAAGATTAGGCCCCTTGACATTAAAAGTGACCCCCTGTGCTGCCATCCAGGCATTCCTCATCTGCAAGAGTAGCGCCGCATGACTAAACGGCTTCGTTGTATGAACCCTAAATAGGGACAACCAGTGCACATCCTTCACCAGATCGTCCACTTCAGCCGAGTAGTCCAGATCCTCCTCCTCCTCCTCCTCACCACGAAGCTGCATGCCCGCAAACTGATCTTCGAGCTCCGGCCTCGGACCTGTAAACTCGCAGAATTCCTCCTCCTCTTCTTCGGATCTGTCACCACTCCTCTCTTCCTTCCCCCTCCTTCCTCTTCCTCCATCCATCCTCACCCGATCGCTTCTTGCCTCGTTCAGTCCTTCTTCATCCCCCACGCTGCCGCTCCCTGATCCCAACTCCAGCCGCCTCCCTTCATCCAACCCTAAACCCGTCCGCTATGACCCCCCCAATCTCATGAGTCGTCGGACCAGCCATGCAAGCGATGTCGCGTGGCCTGAACTGGTGGCCCTTGACACCACCAAAGAGAACGCCGACGATAGTCAAGGGTTTACGTGGACTCCGGTGGTGATCGCCAGAGGAGGTAGGGGAACCCTAGAAAACTAGGGGTTTTTGTTCTCCATTTCTTTCTCTGTGAGACCCGTCACTTTGCCACATAATTAATAATGGGCAGGAGACTCGTTTGGCCCAATTCTATCCATGCAGGCCTTACCAATTGGGTGTGGGTGAAAGAAAACTCACTCCCATCCATTCCATCCAGTCCATTGAGGCGCATGGTGACATTAATTAACAAAATCCACCTAGGGGATTAGGATGCACTTTCAATCTTCCTCATTTTGGTAATCGATTACAATATAGATCAAATCGTCGCACAAAATATAATCATGATCTTGAGAATCATATGCTATACGAGAGCTCCCTTTAAATTTGTGCATTATTAATAATTTTTTTGTGGAATGTAAATGCACGATCATTTGGGTATATTAGTAACTCTTCTATAGTGTGCAAATTCGGTGGAGTGCATAGAGAATAAAATAATATATATGCTCGCTACTAACGCACAAACAATCGCAATGTACATGTCAGTGACCTCAAAAGATGAAGTAAAGCATAAACATGATGCGTAAATGCAAAAAGTAGAATACATGTTTAGGTCACCACAGGAGACTTATATTTTACATGCCAATAAGATAGGAAGCAAAGTACTGGTCAATGTAACACAAGAAAATACACTCCTGGCGCAAAGCTAGTCCAGACCCATACCCCCCGGCATGAAGATACCAAAAAGTGAGAGGTCTACCATCTCCCAAGACTAACTGTGGTTGATGGGTGGCGACAAAGTAGTCTTGGCAGCGGTGTCATTATCAATCGTGAAGAAGGGAGCCCTCATGACGCATCAACTTTACTTCGACGGCGGCTAATGAGGTGGTGAGATCTCTTCATTCACACAAACTTAACAAATTTGTGAGTAGGTCAGTCCATAAAATATGAAAAGAGGACTTATAGAACTAAGAAAATTCTAAAAATTTAGTACATATTAGAGAACCTATAATGTTAGATTGTATGATTTTTTTATGATTCTATGATGTTCGGTTGATTTTTGATAAACCAAACAGTAGCAGCATGCAAAACTATGATTTGAGCACACCACCACAAATACTTGCAAACTGAACATGCTAAAGGTAAATCTTGATAGATTATTTTTATAATACAATGATTTATAAAGGGGGAATTATTTTTATGA
Organism: Triticum aestivum; assembly: GCF_018294505.1. Lineage (NCBI taxonomy): Eukaryota > Viridiplantae > Streptophyta > Magnoliopsida > Poales > Poaceae > Triticum > Triticum aestivum. The sequence goes on along the minus strand of NC_057805.1, from coordinate 419,109,735 downwards.
GAAGCTTCCATGATAAAATATTTACATTGTTTCCGTGGGCAAAATGTTCAAGGTCGACCCCCACTTCGATGATGCTCATCTTTCCAATCACTTCTATTTTGAAAGAGTTTTTAGTTTTCCTCTTTATTTTTAATTTTTGGAAACTTTATAGAGTGAAAATTACTCTCTAAAGCTTCTGGGTTGCCTATCTGGCAGCTCTTTCTTCAAAGTCATATAGCTAGGCATAAAGTGCTCATTTAGTCATTCCACCTGGATCTCAAGATATATCAAATCCAGTTATAATTAATAAAGATTTGGATCTAAGTAGAGAACACAAAGTAACATAGAGCATGTAATATTGAATCATAACCCTCACCCTGTGCATTCGCATGGCATACAGTAACAAACATTAACATAGAGTAAAGTTCAATGCATGGTAGAAGCAGTTGCTTGCAATTTTAGTGTATTAGAGACATAAAGTGGGTCCTTATTCCTTCCTCTCTCATAATAATGGCGAGTAGTAGCAGCAAGGTCAACAATGTAATTTTCATTAGAATCATCATGAGCACAAGTAAATTTCAAACCACAAATATACTCCTTAACGTAAACAAATTTCACCTCTAAAAGTGTAGTTGAGAGAGCTCGGGAACAAGATAGGACTATCAAATGTGTGAGCAACTTTATCAATTGTATCTTACCATAAACCACAATATCATATTCATCTCCATAAGTTTCTTCTATAAGTGCATCATAATATTCATCACCTCAAGCAACAAAGTCATCAAAAAGGGATTTTTCATCTAATGAGTTCAAAGGATCTTGTATTTTAGTAACATAATCATCCTCCGATAAGCATGGAGGGTGATAAAACATAGCTTGAGTTAGAGAGTTACTATCATTATGAGGTGGTCATGGGTAACTAATACGGTCTTACCCATTTTGGTCTTCACTCTCCTCCTCATCTATTTCATCTAATGAGCACTTCTTTTCAAAAATTTCTTCTTCCTTGATCTCACTTGTTGATTTCTACAAAACATTAATCTCTTCTCGGTAAGCAGAGACTCTCTCTTTGATCAACAATATAAGCATTGCCACTTACTTTTTTAAAATGTCCAAGGCTCTCATAATTAGAAGATTTAATAACACTAGCAACATCATCAATTTCAACTTTATCAACCATAAAAACAACTAGAGGGTGATGTGCGCTTTGCCGCCCCGGTCCTTTGTCTTGAGTTACGTCTTCTTTTTCAGGCTATTTCGGTTAGAGGTGAGAATTTTTACATTGAAAACCAAAGAACCAAACTGAATTGAGTTGACTGGTATTCCTGGTTCATTATTTACAGAGTTCAGTGGGATGTTTCCATGCCTAATTGATTGTGTTAGGGTGTATCGCTGGTTTTCATCCTGCATAAACCGACTTAGCCATCAGACTATATACATTGAAATAGACCCTTTTTCTCCAACTTCCCTACTTTGTTGGCATGTGTAGGCATGGCCCCAGGCGCATGTCCGGTGCACACGAATACACAACCCAATTCATTCATGCCGCCGCCTCTCAGAATCACTCTCCTTGCACTGGTTTTTATCTCCAAAAGAACTCCAATCTTTCAACCTATTGGCCTCCCAACCTTGAGGTTAGGTCTACTGCCACAGAGCTTAGCTACAATAACTCTTCAATATGTGCTCATGTTGGTTTGGATCTCCAACATGTGGTATTTCTGTTATTAGCTCTCCCCCAACGCTAGCACGATGTTGGTATTCCACCGTGAATCCACGATCCGAGGACAAAAATAGGAAAACAAACAAAGCGGCGACCCGGTCGCTTGGCATAGAACCAGCAAGTTGGCTTGCACCCCGTCACGAACGCATGAAGTAGAAAACCAGTTTGCCCTCCCCCGACGGCGAAATAACCCACATGCGCGGGAGGTTCTATTGAGCACGCAATGCATCAAAAGATGGCAAAAGTCGCATGCCCAGGACGCTGCTTCAGTTGGGTGGCCAGCCACCCTATTAGTCCTCAGCCATACGGGGAAGTGATGAAAAAAACATAGAGGAAAGGAAATTTTAAAAAATAGAGGGAATATTTGAATGTGTTGAAAAAATAAAAAAATCTTCACAACTTTTAAAGACATTTTAAATAACAAAATTGTTTACATATTTGAACAAAAAATGTTCATGAATTTCAAAAATGTCAGCAAATTTTAAAAATCTTCATAAATTTATAAAATGTTTGCAAAATTCGAAAATATTTGTGAATTTCAAAATATGTTTGCTAATTTAAATAATCTTCATGATTTAGAAAATGTCTCCGAATCTCGAAAGAAGTTCCTTGAATTCCAGAATCTGATAAGCAACCATAAGGATAACAAATTCTTCAATTCATTCTATACCATAGTATCATAATATCCCTAACATGAGATGCTAGTGGAATGCAAAGTGCTCAGTACATTTTCAAGAGCAACAAGTTATATCATACTTTCAAACAAAACACTACCATGGTCATCCAATTCTCTTAGCAAATCCTATAAGTGTTTTTTTAGACAAGCGGTGTTTTACAAAAAAAAAATCATGCTCTCCCATTGATTTCCTCATACTAAGCTAGTTGGAGTTTTAGCACAAGCACAAATTGATTCAAGATAATAAAAGTAGTAACTTTCTTCAACAGTGAGGATTTAGGAGGCTCCTCAACTCTTTTATTGGTAAGTACAACTTTTTGTATGCTTCTACCCATATTGGAAGATAGAAAACAAAGCAAAAAATAAAGAACAGTAAAAACTACTTAGTGATAAAGCAAACAAATGCACAAGAGAATATTCAACCTAGCGCCATACTTCCTGGCAACAACAGCACCAGAAAAGAGCTTGATCATCCTAAGTGTAGGGGACTATTGTAGCACTTTCCAGTGTGGAGGTGGAAGTATCGAGCATCGATATCCCAAGGGAGCTAAAGGTAAGAATACTATTCTCTCAGCCTCGGTCTGCCCTGATATAACCTTTCGTACACCAAGCGTTTGCTTTACCTAGACTCTAAAAGAAGATAATTTGCAAGAAAAAAAGATAATTTGCAATGCAAAAGAGGCGGTGTGCAAGATGATGAAGTGCAGGTAAATAAGATTTAGTTACTAAAATATAAAGTGGAAAATAAAATAAAAGAGAGCGAGTGTGGAAGTAGTGGTGATAGGTGGTGCGGAATTGATCCTAGGCCGTTGGGTGTGATAAAATAATAGATAGACACACTTGCGGTTTTATATGCTAAGATGCTTAAAAATTCATTGACTAACATGTACTTATGATTGAAACCATTGTAAGCATCCCCAGGTACTAAGAATTTATTAAGGTAAACCCAACCATAGCATTAAGTTTGATGAGTCCTTTTTTATCCCATATGCTTTGACTCATATACTCAGATGCGATGATATCTATCACTCCAGCCACCCTATGTATATACTAGCTTAGCCCGCGCGGCGACACGCCGCGCCCATCGATCAGTCGCGACTATGTAGACTATGGTCCAAGCAATAGAGTAATAAATAGTTATGATGATTTTTTTTGCATAACTTGAGGCTTTTTAGCAAATTGTTTTGTTCACAACAATTTATAGACACAAATATCTATCTTTCATGAAAACTTTTAGTTTATTTTGTACATAGCAAGGGTCTGTCCACCAAGTTGAAACAAATACACAACATGACCAAAAGTAAGGAACTTTGGAACAGTGCTTTCGTAGCTAAAATTTAATAAATTTTCACATTTCATAACATAAATACTTAACTAAAAATTACATCTGATCCGAAGTACAACCATTGAGACAGTAAAAAAACAACTATTTTGATCATCACAAAAAAATTAATGTGCATTTCATGGAAAAAGTTTAGAGACAAAATAATTTAGCCAAGAGAAAAACTATTTCAGATCACAAAAGGCGCTCCAAAGAGTAATTGTGTATATTATTCAAAAGAACACTTTGTTACCTTCAGGCTTTAATTAGCCCGTTGTATCTTGTGGAATCATGCAGTGATACAAATTCTTACCATAAACAGCAAAATTAAGCAGCTCTTAATATAGAAACAACCATATCACTCTGAATCAAGGGAGCATGATGCGATGAACTGATGATGGGGAATCTATGGTAGCATATACCCAGGAAACAGTGTTCATGGAAACTTTGTTAAACAACCCCTTGCTCAGCTTAAAAGTATTCCTTCCTGTGTCTCCACTGAAACAAAGCAATATTTATACACCCACAGGTCAGAACAATATGAGCCATTATTTGATATAAAACCAACAATGCTTGAACATACTTGTTTCTCTACCTCACCATGTGGCGGCCAGAAAAAGCTTTAACAAATTAAAAACCACTTGCAAATTGAAGTTGAGAGCCTCCTCTTATTTCTCGAAATGGAAGGAGGAAGGGGCCTTAATTTGTCCCAGTAACCCCATGAATATAATTAGCCAAATATGCGGCATTTCATCTTATTACACAGTCATGCTGAAGGAGGGAACATCAATAAAATTAGGCATAAGCAATCCATCAAATGAAGAGAGATGTACTTAGAAATAAGAATAACAAACATTCTCAGATACTATGTACCTTACATGCCACTAAGAATATGTCAAGAAGGTGAATCATTCACTTTTATGTTACCGTTGCTGACAACGGACAACTGTGGATGGAAACAAAATTCTCAGCAATGCATATATGAAACTAAGTAACATGACTTAGAAAATATAATGTAAAATATCACAATAAACTACTGCTAAGTATGTTCAATAGTAATACAACCTCAGTTTGTACCCCAGAAATTTCTATCACCAAAACATCTTAGAAGGTTCAGTGCCAGTGATGTGCCTGCCATAAAACCGAATGCCAATTTTTAGTTAAAAAATAACCGCGCAAGACCATATTCTTCTGCCGCCAAGGGTATATGATCGAGTGGGGCCAACTAAAGACAGGCCCCACGATTCCATTTTTTAATGTATGTTGTTGTATAATGAATGACGGGCTTGTATGCTTAGATGACTATTTGGTTTTTGATGTGATGAAAATTGGAGGGAAAGATGCTGGACGGACTAATTTGATCAATCGGGTGAGTAGAAGTATTAGAGTTTTGGCCATCTCGTCCATTAAATTTGGATGGAGGGTATGCATGTTAATATGATAAACATATATGCATATCGTATATGGGTTATATACATATAAAAATCAGTGCAGCAGGCCTTTTTTCTGAAACTAAACATCTTGGTGGCCGAGTTCCAGTGTGAAAATATTGGTTTTAGTCCCTGGTCAAATGGACTGATGCATATTATGTTTGGTTGTACCACGAAAAATAATTTGGTTGCTTGAAGATATTCAACTGAGGTAGACGATGCAATTTTGGCTGACATGAAGTTTTACGATCATCAATACAGCAGAATATGCAAAAGATGGGATAAAGCAAGTCATATCTACTCCCTCAGTCCCATAATATAAGAGCGTTTTTGACACGACGGAGGGAGTAGTAGACATGAGATGAACTTGAACAAACGATCTGCATTCATATATGCATTGTACCAGAAATCAGTGCTGCTCTGACTTGCCTCTGCATTGCCTCTGAACCAGTGCTGATCTATACCTGCAATTTATTTAATAGTCGTATTGGATTTTTTATTCAGAATGTGTTGAGCTATTTCTTTTGCCGAGCTACATTCTTGTACATTGGATACTCAAGGAGCATCACTTGCGAGACATGTCTTCACATACTACCATTTCAGAACACCACTCCCTTCACGCACAGGACATACATGTTCTACATCCACCCCTCACACTCCTAATTTCAAACCGAGTTGGCAGGCTATTGTAAGGCAGGTAAGCAACCTTCTAGATGGAATGTTGGATTTTACTCTGGCAAGGTAGGTCTTAAAGGTCTTAAACATATTGTCATCTGGCTATCTATTGTTTGAGCTCCCCATGCTGCTAACACCATCAAATATTGTTTGCTCCGGACATCTTCATATGCCAATTTGACCTTTTTTTTTTGGCAGACACAGTATCTCAGAACATCTAAATTGACTCCTTGCACAGGTCTCTGAATTGACACAATCAGAAGGATAAAACAATCGCTAGAGCTCTTATAGGCAGTCACCCATCATTTGACTTAGACTGAAGAAGGTGTCTATCAGAAAAAAAGGAAAAAAAAAAGTAAGTGCAAAGAAACACATGTAGGGTTGCACATAATTTGTAAGAGATGATCAAGGCATATAGTTGCAGCAAGTAGCAAATGGCATGAATTTATTCATGATGCACTCAAGTATCAAGGGTGTAAATCTTCTTTAGCTAGGTCCAAATGCAGATAGATACAGTACAGGAATGATGTGTGATATGTCATTGTAGGTTTCAGACCTGATGAAAAGTTTATTACAGTACAGGAAAAATATTCATGAAACGGTTATACAGTACAGGAATGATGAGAAATCGGAAAATTCTGTACAGGAATGATGTATAATAAATTGCTGAGAGGAATAAAGAAGATGCAGAATGTCTGAAACTTCTCAAAACCGGAAACAATTATACAAAAGCTACCTGACAGAGTATACGGCTAGGAATCTGCCTAATTCAGTGTCTCTTATAACCCACCAACGACTACGGCGTAATCACCATCACTGCGGCTCAACCAGAATTCGATCGAATAATGAGGCAAATGAAGCAGCTAATATGGCGTAAATGCACACTAACTTGGCAGCAAGAACAGATGGGTCGTAAGCGCCTTCAGTGACCCTACGACCTGCAAATGACAGTATACAGACAGTACGCCTTTACTCTGAATAACCGAGGAGGAGCTGTAGCTATACTTACAAAGTTAGAGCTGTATAAAGTTTTGAAGCGTAGCGCTGTGAATGGATCACTCGTCCAGCAGCCTCCTGACACATAAAATAGGCAGAGCGAGCATTACCAGGTCCCATAACTCGGGGTCAGGCTTCTCGAACACGATGACGCGCACCACCGTGCGCCACGCCGACGCCAGGTAGTACAGCGCGGGCCTCTCGCACTGGTTGTGCGCCAGGGGCTTCGTGTTGAACGCGCGCGCCTTGTAGTCGGCGGGCCAGTACCAGTTCATGAACGTCCGCGCCGGCATCTGCATCTCCCGCTCCAGCACGACGCCCTCGCCACCGTCACCACGAACCCCCACGCCACTGACACCGTCCACCGGTTCGAAGCGATGTAGCATATCGACTGGTGCATCACCCCCGTCGAACAGCCTCCGTAGAGACGCCGGGCGCGAACGCACGTTGGGGATAAGCGGCCGCACTACGTCGAGGTGGTGCAGCGAGTCAGCGACACCAGCGGTGCCACCTGGTGGGCGGCGAGGAGGCCCAGGAGGTCACCATACACGCCGTACTCGTGGAAGCCCGAGTGTCGGCACGCCCAGCTCCGCCATGCCCCATGCACGATGTAGTAGGGGACGGCGAGGAGGTTGTCCGGGAGGAAGACCCTGTTGTCGACTTGTCGTCGCCCATGACGAACCAGCGTACACCTCGGAGACTGAGGCGGAAGGTCTCAGAGATGACGGTCGACGTGTGAGATGCATGCGGATGGCAGAGCGATGACCGCGCGTGTAGGAGAAACCGGAGGTATCCGGTAAGATCTTGATGTATATGCACTCATTCCGCTTCTCCAACAGGCGTGCCAACGCCGCGAAGCCGAACACTGCAGCGTAATCGTCGTTGTCGACACCGTGGCCGTGGCAGGTTGCGGTGGTGGTGGCGTACTCGTCGTCGATACCACCGTCCCTGTGGCGGGTGGTGGTGGCATCCTCGCCGTCGACACCACCGTGACCGTGGCGGGCGTCGGCGGGGGCCTCGGTAGCGGCAACGTGACTAATCAGGAGGATAGCGTTGTGGGCGGCTTCTTCTGGGTGGAGGCAGCCGGGCGCTGCCGCGCTGGGCAAGATGCTATGTGCGAAGAAGAGCCCTTTTATAGACCAGTACGGCGGTGAATGGGTGGCTGGGTTATGCACCGCACTGGAGCAGAGTTTTCGGGAGCGTCTAGAACACACGGCTGGCCAACAGCGGCAGTAACAGAAAGGGACATATCGATTGGGCCAGAAGCGGTCGCGACAGAAATACAGAGAAGCATCGATGTGTCAGACTGGCCCACAAGCAATGAAAAAACGCTAAGCCAACCAAGCGATCGCCACACCCGTTGAAGAAATTTGAATCAAAAAACTGAACACACCACTCATTTCTACCCCGCCGTGTACCAAAAAATACCACGCGCCATACCCACAACTCACCATAGGTCACTTTCATCCAATTGGTTTAATCTCAGAACGAAAACCTTGCCGGATATAGAGGCTTTGGTATTCATCACAACACATTACTAACCCTCAAGTGTCATCCAACATACATGCATGCTTATACGTTAACACAAGAGGATAACACTTACATGCAATTCATATCAATCATAATAGATCACCAATGCCATAGGACAAAAGATAAAACACAGACATAGCGATACCGCAACAAATCTTTGGATAAAAATGCATCAGATAAAACACCGTCTTCAACATTGCATGCCGCTGTCGGCATTGCCAAAGCCGACGACAACTGATCGTGTTTCGCCAAAACAGATTAGTTGTTGTCAGCTTTGGCAATGCCGACTGGACCCTAATCGGCTTTGCCGTGTCCGACTGGATCCAATCGGCTTCACCTAAGCTAACGGTGTGTTATTTTTGAAAAATTTCAAAACCGCGTATTATTTCCCGAATTAATGAAAAAATGTATTATTTTTTAAAAAAATAGCACCGAATAATAGCCTATTAAGAAGAAGAAAAATATGGATCGGCGTGAATTGAATTTTCAGAAAAATATTTCACAATTCATTTTGGTAATATTAACGATATAGTGATATATTTTATATGGAAAATAAAGGTCAGAGATACACCTATAGAAATGTATTATGCAAGGAAGACGGTAAATAGGATTAAAAATATCTACATGGTAAAAAAAGTACGTAAGTACTTAGCACATTTGATGCACTCAGGATGATGCCCTCGCAACTCTCTACTAGATAAACAAAAGAACATATATAGAAGGGCAATGGTGATGATGATATATATTAAACATGACCGGTTTACAAAATGATCAGTTCGAGGCCGGTACATCATCTCCAAGAAATTACATTGCTAGATGGAGAAGGGTGACGACAAGCCCTTTCCAAAATAACAGGAGTTCTTCATGCTACGATTTGCACCGTAGGTGAAGCATATAAGCTAGCAAGCATCTAGCTACACTACATGGCTTTGTTCCACATCGCAAGTGGTATCCTGAGCACGTTCTTCTTCTGTGGTGTCGCCGGTGGGATGACCTTCATCCTCTGCAGCAGGTTCTTCTTCGTTCTTGGGGTCACCGGTGGGATGACCTTGATCCGCCTCAGGTTCTTCTTGGGTGTCGCCGGCGGAGTGAACTTGATCCGCAGCACATTCTTCTTCTTGAGTGTCCCCGCCGGAACGATCTTGATCCGCAGAACGTTCCTTGTCGGCGGCGACTCTAACACGTCGTCGGTGTGGAGCTTGGGCGCGAACCACGGGAGTTAGAGCGCGGCGGCCGTCGTCAGCCGCTTAGCTGGGTTGCACTCGAGAAGGAGAGAAGCCCTTTCAAGACTTGGAAGCCGTCCTTGGACAAGGTCTCACGGGGGAAGAGGTTCCCCAGCGTGTTGTGCTGCTGCGCCTGCGCGTAGAACACTCGCGGCACCTTGGCCGCGACGAACTCCGGCCACGTCCTCTCGTCCGGGAGGCCGAGAACGCCGAAGATAGCCGAGAGCTGGGCGATCCTGTCGTCCTTTTTGTCGGCCTTGAACAGCATCTCGCCGGTGAGCATCTCGGCCATGACGCATCCCAGCGACCACACGTCGACGCCCGCGTCGTAGTCCGGCTTCCCGAGGAGCATCTCGGGCGCCATGTAGGGCACGGTGCCGGCAAACTCGTAAGGCTTCCTCGCGGTCTTCAAGGACATGGCCAGCCCAAGGTCGCAAAACTTGAGGATCGTTCCTCCTTCCCCGACGAGGATGTTGTGGGGCTTGATATCGCGGTGGAGGATGTGATGCTTGCTGTGCATCTTGTTGGCGCCGGTGAGGAGCTGCCACATGTAGGCTTTCACGATGGCCTCCGGGAGCGGCGGCCTCTCGGACAGGAAAGCGTGGAGGTCGGTCCCGACGTAGTCCATGGCGAGGCAGAGGTTGTAGGTCTCAGGGTCGCGGAAGAGTCCATGGGAGCCGACGACGTATGGGTTCGGGCTGCAGGCCTCGAGGAAGTCGGCCTCGTCCTGGATCTCTTTGTTGGCGGCAGCAAGATCGCCGTTGGAGCGGAGGACCTTGATGGCGACGAGCTTGCCCGTGACGCGGTGGCGCGCCTTGAGGACGGCGCCGAAGCTGCCCTCGCCGAGGCAGGGCGTGTCATCGAACTCGAAAGCCGCGGTGCTGCCGATGCGGACGCGCCTCCTCTTGCAGCAGGTGATTTCTGGTTCTTGATCCGTCCCGTGGCTGGCAGCTGGTCGCTTGCCGACAGCCATGGCTCTCGAGCTGGACTAGGGCTTTGCCTCTCGTGGACTTGATGCGGGGCTCGCGATGGACCGGAGGTGGAAGCAGAAGATCGAGGAAGGGGGGAGGGAGCTAGGGTTGAGCTAGTGCAACGCAAACATTTCTGTATATATAGATCGTGCATGAGTACGTAGGTGAGAGTGCGCGATCGACTAGGATACGTATTGGGTATTGACCGCGCACCACCCGGATTCCATCCATCAGCGTATTCTTTAAGCAAACCGCGTGCAGATGGAGTTCGATATTGCTCTGGCTATGGATGCTGATGGAGTTAGCTATGCTATCCGTATTGTGATTGTACTCGGAGTAAATCGAGTCAATTGCATGGCTTGCATGTTGTGCTAGCTTGCACTACAAGTCAAAGGATGTTGCCCTACGGACGGGTTTAGTCAAAGTTGGAGTTGGCTGTTGTGTGCATGGCCGAGTATACGTGGGCCCGGCTAAACTAGGACTCCCCCCGTTCCATAATGTAGTGCCTATAGATTTTTTATAAAGTCAAACTTTACAAAGTTTGACAAAGTTAATAGAGAAAACTATTTATGTATACAATGTCAAATATATAAAATATGAAAATACATCTGACGATGAATCTAATAATATATGTTTGGCATTCTAAATGTAAATGTTTTTCTCCGTAAACTTGGTCAAAGTTTGTAAGGTTTGACTTTTCCAAAAATCTATAGGCACTACATTATGGAACGGAGGGAGTAGTACATAACAAGCATTTGGTTGATGATTTTCGTCTGCTTTTTAGTCCAACTAGAGAGTGACGTAGGCTTTGACGCGCCATTTCTCGGTCATAAGTTAAAAATATATTTTGCAGGCTATTAGGGTTGTTGGTGAACAATTTTTATACAAGAAAACAAAGAACTGAACTGATCTAAGTTGACTGATAGTTCTGATTTATTCGCTTTATGGTGTATGGTTTGATGTTTCAGTTTGTCTAATTCACACATAGATGTTTTTTAAAGATGTCACATCTAAACTCCCACAAATATATAATGCAGTAACAAGAAACAAAAAAACTAGGACAAAAAAATAGACCATAAACTGAGTGGACATCAGTTTAGATGTGACATAACTATGTCACATCTAGATGTGTTCTAGACAGACCCTTGATGTTTTCATCACTAATTGTTTTCGTCATGCATGAACTAAATTGACCATCAGCCCATATACACTGAAATGGGCCTTCTTTTTTCTAACTTCCCTACTTTAACGGCATGTGTAGGCATGACATTAAGCTCATGTACAATGCACGCCCATGCAATCCAATTCACACATGCCTCTACCTCCCTAATTCACTCTCCTTGCATGGATTTTCATCCTTAATAGGACTCAAATCTCTCAACATAGTCGCTTACCAACCTTGAGGCTAGCGATCTATTGCCATATAAAAATGGGCTCTCCAATAGGTGTTCATAATGGCTTGGATCTAGCGCCTGGTCTGTCCATTCTATCTCTACATGATGTAGATCTGGTATTACAAAAAAAAACTATGCATGATTTTAAAATTTTCTTAATTCCTGATTAGTTTTGTGGCTACAAACACTCCAGAACATGTTGATGATTAGAGTTTAATGATAATGTTTAAATGGCCCAGTAGAGTATTTTTCTATTTATGACTATTTTAATTTGAAACTTTAAAGGAAGTTTGAGACGCCAAAGAAATTAGAGTTTACAATCATTCAGTTTAGTGGCACTCTTGACGGACAATTCTGAGATGCTACAAATGAGGCGGGCAATCAATTTTGATAAAGGCCAACACTAGGGTCAGTCGTGCGATGGAACGCGCGCCATTGATCGGCCGCGTGGCAAGCCGTCTCATGCCACCGGAGTTGGTGTGCCTTGTATGAAGGGAAGGCCACGGCCGGAGACAACGGCAAGACGGCGCGTGAAAGAAGATGCGGCAACCATTGGATATCCACGGCCAATCTGACTGAAAGCAAAAGGAAATCAGGTGCATGCTTACACGGACCTGCACACACACGTCACTACCAGACAAACTTGTGTTGCCGACGGCCAAATCTATGCCGACGGCCCCCGTCGGCATAGATGGGCATATCCCGACGGCCCAGCTAAAGCCGTCGGCGTAGAAAGGCCGTCGGCGTATGTCCATCTATGCCGACGGGGGCCATCGGCATAGATCAACCGTCGGCGCTGCTTAAAATATACCTACGGCGGCCGTCGGCATATCACGTGGGCCCGTCTACCCGGGCGGCGACGGCCGTTTACGGCGTCAGGCTACACCGACGGGATAACGGTGGTCGTTAGCTATGCCGACGGCTTTGCCGTAGGCATAAATTTCTAATAATATTTTAATATTTTATTTATTTTCTCTTTTTATTTTTTATTTTTTTTCCAAAACTAATTTCATTAACTTAAATGTACAGAAAACATATATCGATTGCCCCCCACACGGGCCTTGCTTCCGTCGTGTCACTGAGAGGTTAGACGGGACGGGGTACCTGTGGGGGGTAGCAATGCCGTCAGGTGTTGCGGTGGGCCCTCCTACGGTTGTGGAAACGTGGTGGCAGGCGCAGGCACCCGGCACGCGGCTCCGGGGTGTGCCCCCCTCCCCCCTCACGGGCGTTGATATCGCCGTGCCCCGGAGGGGCGAAATGACCACGTCGGGCCGACGCGAAGGGAATCTTGGGGTGGGTTGTGCTGGGACTGTGTTGGGGGTGTAGCTATGGCTGGGCTATGACAACCAGGTGAAAAGGTCCACCGGTCAAACTACGTCCAGGGAAAGTCAAAGGGCTAGACCCGGCGATCGTCTATGTCAGGGTTAGACGGGACGGGGTACCTGGGGGTAGCAATGCCGCCAGGTGTTGCGGTGGGCCCTCCTACGGTTGTGGAAGCATGGTGGCAGGCGCAGGCACCCGGCACGCGGCTCCGGGGAGTGCCCCCCTCACGGGCGTCGCTGCCGCCGTGTGCCGGCGGCGGCGCCGTCCGTGAGGGGGGCACACCTCGGAGACGCGTGCCGGGCGTTTGCAACCGCCACAACACTTCCAGACTTGCGAGAGGCCGCCTACGCAAGATTTGGCGGCATGCTAGCTCCTGGAGGCCGCCGGCCACAGTCGTAGACACGCGAAGAGCAATCCGCGTAGAGGGAAGTGTTCAGATACTTCTCCATCATGAAAAATTATGAAAAATTACCATCAGTCCTATAGCACATGTGCCCACATCGTGTAAAAAACTCATGATTTTATCATGCTCCAAGTATTTAATAATATTCACGCCGCATCGTTACCGTAGAACGTTTACTACCGTGTCATCGCCGTCCGTGAGGGGGCCACACCCCGGAGACGCGTGCCGCCTCTTCGGACATGCCACCACACCGTACGACATGTATGAGGTCCCGGTGCGACGCTCCGGTGGCATTGCTACCCCCAGGGCCCCCGTCCCGCCTAACCCTGTAGCGTTTGACCACGGGATCTAGCCCTATGACTTTGCACGGACGAGCTTTGACCAGAGGAACTCTCCACCCGGTTGTGTTAGGTCAGCCCATAGGAACACTTTGGAGCAACATCTGGGCCAAAGCCACAGTGAGATCCCCTCCGTGTAGACCCGACGCGTCCGTTTCCCCCCTCCGTGTGCCTGCCGCGGCGCCGTACGTGAGGGGGGGCACACCCCGGAGACGCGTGTCGGGCGTTTGCAACTGCCACAACACTTCCAGACTTGTGAGAGGCTGCATACGCAAGATTTGGCGGCATGCTAGCTCCTGGAGGCCGCCGGCCATAGTCGTAGACACGCGAAGAGCAATCCGCGTAGAGGGAAGTGTTCAGATACTTCTCCATCACCAAACATTATGAAAAATTACCATCAGCCCTATAGCACATGTGCCCACGTCGTGTAAAAAACTCATGATTTTATCTCGCTCCGAATATTTAATAATATTCACGCCGCATCGTTACCGTAGAACGTCTACTACCGTGTCATCGCCGTCCGTGAGGGGGGCCACACCCCGGAGACGCGTGCTGCCTCTTCGGACATGCCACCACACCGTACGACATGTATGAGGTCCCGGCGAGACGCTCCGGTGGCATTGCTACCCCCAGGGCCCCCGTCCCGCCTAACCCTGTAGCGTTTGACCACGGGATCTAGCCCTTTGACTTTGCACGGACGGGCTTTGACCAGTGGAACTATCCACCCGGTTGTGTTAGGTCAGCCCATAGGAACACTTTGGAGCAACATCCGGGCCAAAGCCACAGCAAGATCCCCGCCGTGTAGACCCGACGCGTCCATTTCCCCCCTCCAGGTGCCGGCT
>NC_057805.1:419093393-419094407 GCF_018294505.1 Triticum aestivum | reverse complement strand
TGACCACGGGATCTAGCCCTTTGAATTTGCACGGACGGGCTTTGACCAGTGGAACTCTCCCCCCGGTTGTGTTAGGTCAGCCCATAGGAACACTTTGGAGCAACATCCGGGCCAAAGCCACATCAAGATCCCATCCGTGTAGACCCGGCGCGTCCGTTTCCCCCGTCCAGGTGCCGGCAGCGGCGCCGTCCCTGAGGGGGGCCACACCCCGGAGACGCGTGCCGCCTCTTCGGACATGCCACCACACCACCCCGCATGTATGAGGGCCCGGTGCGACGCTCCGGTGGCATTGCTACCCCCCAGGGCCCCCGTCCCGCCTAACCCTGTAGCGTTTGACCATGAGCGTCGCTGCCGGCGTGTCACGGGCGTCGCACCGGGTCCCATACACACGGTAAAATAGTAAGCTAAAAAGTATAATAATTGAATTTATAAAAAACACCGGCATCCATCATGGAAAACGGACAATCACCGTGAAACCTTCAGTGCTCGGGCACCGGGCCGACTGCCCGGGCATTGAAAGTTTCACCGTTATTGTCTGTTTTCTTCACAAAAGTCTAATGAATACCGGAGCTTACGACATATCGATTAGTGAACTATTTAAACAGGTCATCTTGTTTGTCTCTCGGCGAGGTGGGACTATTTTTTAAAACTGCTAACCTCCATTCTATGCCGACGGCATAGCCGTGGGCATAGGGTGCCACGTGGCATGATGATCTATGCCGACGGCTATGCCGTCGGCATAGGGTGGCCTTATCCTTAGCGGTTCGCCCCCCACCACTCATTCCCTATCCCCCACCCGAGCCCGTCGACCCTGCTGCCGACCCACGTCGCGCCGCACCCGCATGTGCTGTCGCCTCCACTCCGCGCCGCGCGCCGCTGCGCCGCTCCAGCGTCCCCAGCCGCCACCACTGCCTCCACCCGCGCCGCGCCAATGTCCCCACCCGCGCCGCGCCATCGCCTCCACTCCACGCGGCGCCGTCGTCTCCACCCCCTCCGCCGGAGGCCCCGGCCTCT
>NC_057805.1:419086801-419092942 GCF_018294505.1 Triticum aestivum | reverse complement strand
CATCCTGCACTGCCCCACCGCCCGCCGCCTCGCCCTGCCGGTCGCCGCCTCACCCCGGCCCTGACTCTCCCCGCCTCGCCCCGGCCCTGCCTCTCCCTGCCGGTGAGACCTCCACCTTTTTTTCTGTTTTTAGATATATATATATATATATATAGATAGATCAGTAGATAGATAGATAGGTAGATAGATAGAGATAGATTGTTAGATAGATAGATAGATAGATGAATGTTGAAAAAAATTGGTTCGATGATGATGACGAATATATGATTATGAATATGTGATGATGATGATGAATATATTGTTAATATTGTTAGTTGTGATGATGATGATGATGATGATGATGAATATGTGATGATGATGAATATGTGATGAAATAACCCTACATGATTCAAGAGTAAATGAAAGCATGTTTTTATGTTTCAAATATGCTCTATGAGTTGTGATGTTCTAATTTTTGTCACAGTGCAATTTGTAGGTTTTGTAGAGTTTCATGTCGGTGGAGTGATCGTCATCGGAGTTGTTGGTCACCGATCGTCCCTCCTCTGTTCGACTACTTCCTCTACAGCCGAGGGTGAGCTATGAATCCACCTAGAACTCCTATGCTCTTTTACTCATGTCACTAGATTTCATTCTCAAGTCAACTGGCGTAACCTAGGCGTCTCCCGTCCGAAAGGGTTGCATCGATAAATATGCATTCAATTGCATATTTATCATCGCATCTCTTTCGGATTGTCCAGCGTTTTCCACGGACAGCCCGAGGATGTGTAGATTGGGTATGTTCTCCATGTTCTACCCCGTTCCGAGACAGGATTTCGGCGGCGCCTCCCCATTGTTCTCCGGAGCACATTCTCTCGGCTATTTGCCGAGACGTGTATCTGGAGAACAACGGGGAGGTGCTGCCGAAATTTTGTCTCGGAACGGTGTAGAATGGAGAACGTACTCAATCTACACATCCTCGGGTGGGATTAGGACCCATCTTTACCTATTAGAGATGTAGGTGGATTCAACGCGGTAGAAACTGAAAATTTGATGTGATTAATTTAAGTGAATCCTTAATTATGTTGTGTGGCTTGCAAAAAAGCAGAGGATGGCAGATAATCAGTGGATGTACAGTGGTTTTATCCGTTGGAATCGTAAGATCAGAGTGGATCGCGAAAACCGATGTGTATTTGAAGGAGATATTCCGTCGTCCAATGAGAATTATCCCACCATGCCCTGTGCGAGATGTGCCAGACGTCACCGTAGAAATCAGACGGACATGAGTGAGCACCTTCGCACGCACGTATATATGCCAAACTTTGACATGTCGCCGATAAACATAGCCGAGCAGGACCCTGGTAGAGAGGAGATGATGCGACAATGCATCGATGGATATGAGGACGACGGGGTCAGGGACATGCTAGATGATGTCATTGTTGCAGAAATGGCAAATGCGACACCTTCAGAGAATGAACCGGAGGAGCCGGAGGCAACCGCAAAGGCCTCCTTGGAGGTCTTGGCCTCGTCGAAGAAACCTCTTTATGCGGGTGCGAAAATATCTCAGCTGGATGCCATCTCGCAACTGATTGCAGTCAAGGCTGAGTACGGCTGTAGCCAGAAATGCTTCGAAGCATTCCTGGGAGTATGGGCTAACAGCCTCCCTGAGGGTCATGAACTGCCCGAAAAGCATGTACGATACAAAGAAAATCATGAAAGCACTCTCTATGGATTATGAGAAAATAGATCTTTGCCCGAAGAATTGCCTTTTGTTTAGGCATGAGTATGCGGATGACAAGTACTGTAGGAAGTGTGGTTCGTCTCGGTACATTGAGGTGGTCGGTGAGGATGGTGAGAAAAAGCAGCTAACCATCCCCGTTAAGGTTCTTCGGTATCTTGATCTTATAAAAAGACTGCAGCGCCTTTTCATCACGAAGGAGTCTGCCTAAATGATGAAGTGGCACAAGGAAGGTATAAGGTACAATCCAAAAAAACCATACATCCATCGGAAGGGGAAGCATGGAAGTCGTTCGATGAAGAATACCCCGAGGAAGCAGCCGGGGCTGGGAATGTCAGAATAGCCATATCAGGTGATGGGTTGAATCCATATGGTATGTTGTCCAATCCATACAGCTGCTGGCCCGTGTTTGTAATTCCGCTCAATCTTCCTCCCGGTGCCCTAATGCAACGGAAGACTGTTCTTGTCGCTCATCATTCCGGGGCCTGAATACCCGGGGAAGCAATTGGGTGTGTTTATGCAGCCGCTGGTGGATGCTTTGCACCATTCTTGGTACTTTCCGAGGTTGACATACGACCGGGATCTGCAGAGAAATTTCTTGATGAAAGTTTGGTTGCACTATTGCATGCATGACTTTCCCGGCTATGCTCTATTCTGCGGATGGTGTACAAGTGGGAAGATGCTATGCCCAGTGTGCATGCAGGCTCTACGAATGATTTGGCTGAGTAAGGGTGGCAAGTATGTAGCCTTTGACCTGCATCGACAGTTCCTCCCTCCAGACCATCCAGACAGGGAAGACAAGAAGAACTTCACGAAAGGCCGGGTTGTTCATGAAGTAACCGAGATTCCAACATTTTCAGGGGCAGATGTTCTTGCTCAGCTAAAAGCTCTCAAGCCTAAAGTCAAAGGCAAAGGCAAAGCCAAAGCCAAAGGCTTCGAGGGATATGGTGAGACGCACAACTGGACTCACATTACCCCCTTCTCGCAGCTTCCCTATTTCAAGGACCTCAAACTTCCTTACAATATTGATGTGATGCACACCGAAAAGAATGTGGCAGAGTCCCTTTTCCACACGATCCTCAACATTCCTGATAAGATGAAGGATAACGTTAAAGCTAGAGCCGATCAACAGAGAATTTGTGATAGACCACGCCTGAACATGAAGCCTCCCACAGGCGGTCGAAAAAACTGGTTCAAGCCAGATGCTAACTTTGTCCTTAAACCGCCAGAAAAAAAGGAAGTACTTATCTGGCTGAAACAAATTTTGAAGTTCACCGATGGTTATGCATCGAATATAAGTAAGGGAGTTGAACGAAGACGCTGACGACGAGGAAGAGCCTCCACCTCCGTCAGACAACGAAGATGATATGATTGATAGTGATGATGAGACGGACCGAGAAAGAGGTTACAACAGTGATGATTCATATGGGTTCTAGCAGATGTACGTTTCAAGTCTTTTTTTCTATAGTTTAGGAATATGCCTTTTTATGCATTTTTATTAATGTGTTTATTATTCCTTATTATCATGCCTTTTCCTTCATTTCATTAATTTACTAATTGCTTATTATCTTTTCAATGCAGGTTCGTGGAACATGGGCAAGGGGAAGGCCGACGGCGTGGGTTTCCTACGCAAGGTCGTCGGCCTGCCTAGTCGGAGTGGTAGAGCACGTAATCCTCCCCCCCCCGGCTACTTGACGATGACTCCTCACAGGGAGGTCGAGGGAGAGGTGCCCCTAGAGGAGGAGGGGGGAGAGCCCCTAGAAGGCGAGGTGGTGTGGGGAGAGCCACTACAGGGGGTCGCGGCCAGAAAGAGCGCACCCTCACCGACTTAGGGGTGTTGTCTTTGAGGCCCTCCTCTAGTGAGGTACCCTCTGGCGAGGAGGAGGAGGAGGAGGACGAGGAGGAGGTTCGGGATGGGGCCGAGGAGGAGGTGGAGGAGGAGGCAGGCGAGGAGGAGGAGGACGAGGACGAGGAGGGGGAGGTTGGGAAGGGGAGGCAGGCGAGGAGGAGGGTGGTGGTGGGGATGATGGTGGTGGCGGGAAGGGGGTTGACAACAAGGGGTGGCTGCATGGTAACGCAAAGCTACCAAAGCAGGTTCCTGCTACTGAGGAGCAGAAGTGGCTCATTGAGCCCACGGGGAAAGAGTAAGTGCCACTTTATAATAATTTCATTATTTTGCTTGTCACATGCTCATTCCGGTTGTTATTTATTTTGCTTGTCACATGCTAATAGTTCCTTCTTTGCAGCAACTGGATATATTCTAAAGGGGTCCGTATTCCCAACGGCCTCATCACCGTCTTGCTGAAGTTACACTGGCCGGGGTTGTACTGTCCGGATCCAGTCAGGCACCCGGACCATCTGGTCTTGGCCACGAGCTGGGAGCACTGGGAAGCGGCCCTCCACGCGGACCATGGGACCCATGCCAAGGCCGTGATCACTACTTTCTGGGTGAGTTCTCTTCAGAAGCACAAGTTCATTCTAGTTTCATGAATGATTTAACTCATGGCTTCTTCCATTCTTGTTTCAGGCATGATTGTAGAAATTCTATCGAGTTCTTCCGGAGCACAGGGCCAGAGCCGACCAGATCGTGCTGCGCCAATGCAAGAAGAAGGCCCGCCAGATGCAGTACGAGGTGTGCTATGTGGCCATCTCGACATACTATCACGACGCTCTTGGTGTGAAGATGACCAAGGAAGAAGCGCGGAGGATGGGCATTACCTTGGAGAGGCCCGAGTTCTTGGCGGTAAGTATAAAAGATTTTTCATTCCGATGTTTGTGGTACATTTCACTGTTTCGTGTTGACATGCCATTATGCTTTCATTATGTAGGTGCGTCCAAAATTGGTGTTACGGAAAAGACGAGTCCTGGGCGGCGTTGGTGGATCTTTGGTGTGATGAGGCTGGAGCCTGGGCGGCTACGAGAATCAAAAACAAGGCTAACCGAGGGAAGGAGGGAGTACATGCTCAGGGAAACCGAAACCACTTTCTCCACAAGGCACTTAATGTATGACTAACCCCATTAAACATTCTTCTTCGAGAAACTGAAGCGGCCGCTCTCACACATGCAGGCGTGGGAGATCGCCCATACGCGGAAGGACTCCAAGCCTGGCGAGCCCAAGTACTACGGCAAGAAGACCGTGCAGAGGAAGAAGGCCTACTCCGATGGGTATCTGAGGTTACATCCTGGCACACCTGACCCCATTGCGGCGGATCTGGACGATAGGGTGGTGGTGGGCATGGGGCCCAAGGAGAACGGGCAGGCGGCGGTTCTTGATGCTGTGATCACTCCTACTATCTCCTACACATAGCTCCGTCGGATTGACCCGAGCCTGAGCCAGCGCACTAGCACACCCATGACCAGTGCACAGTCACAGTCCCTCTTTCAGGAGTGGCAATCTGTAAGTATTTTCCCTCTTATCTTCATTGCTCACTTTATTTTCCGCATTTAGTAGTTTTATGAGTTCCATCATGTCATACTGTAGGCCTACATGGAGTACACATGCCAGGAGACCATGGCGTGGCACGCGGCCCTCCACGCATACCATGAGCAGAACAATCGCCAGATGCAGTATGCTCTTCAAGAAATGGCGGCCGACAGGGTTCCTCAATTGCAACCAGCAGCATCTCCTCCACCACAACCAACGTTGCTTACCTTTGAGGAGTTTGTGGAACAGAACGCTGGCCCCTCGGCGGTTAGTTCGTCCCCAATCTATTCACTCAAAGCATATGATGCCTTTCAACACAGTCATATATCCCGTTAATATGTCTTTTCAACGTCCAGAGAACCGGTGGATCAACCGTTGGCGGTGGTCTTCGCAGCACTCCCGAGTCACGGAGCCCGACCACTCCAATCCACGGAGGCGGAGGTGGAGGCGGTAGCGCTGCCGCTAGAAGTGACGACCTGGGCTTCAGCGGTCTTGGAGGTGACGACCTCCACGGTGCTCGACGTCCTGGCGCTTAAGCCTTTGGGTCACATTGTGGCGGTCTTGGTGGTGATGATACTTATATGCTTGTGATGTTTCTTATCTTATTGTTGTTTGTGAGATTCTTATATGCTTGGTGGTGATGATACTTATATGTTTATGCTTTTGCGATGCTTCTTATGATGTGTGATGATGAATTTGTTGTGTGATGCTGCTCCTTATTGTTATGTGATGCATATATTGTGGTATGATTCTTATATATGTTATATATATTCAAATGAATTGAGTTGGGGAAAAAAACAGAAAAAAGAAAAAAACAGACAAAAACTATGCCGACGGCTAGGCCGTCGGCATAGAGCTGGCGTGAGCTCCCAGCGGCTGACACGTGGCACGTCTATGCCGACGGCCTAGCCGTCGGCATAGTTCCAAACTAGGCCGTCGGCATAGTTCCAAACTAGGCCGTCGGCATAGCCCTGCCCCAGGAGTGCCCAGTTGCTGACACGTG
>NC_057805.1:419075221-419086423 GCF_018294505.1 Triticum aestivum | reverse complement strand
CGACGGCTCTAGGCCGTCGGCATAGACCTGCCCCAGGAGTGACGCCTGCTCGCCACATGGCACGTCTATGTCGACGGTCTAGCCGTTGGCTTAGTTTGAAACTATGCCGACGGCTAGGCCGTCGGCATAGAGGTGCCACGTGGCGAGCAGCCGTTGGTCAGCACTTGACGGCAACCGCCGTTAAGCGATAATGTTGCCGACGGCTCTGGCCGTCGGCATAGATGTACGGATACCGTCGGGATAAGGCCTATACCGATGGCCTTTCTATGTCGACGGCCTCCCTGGCTACGCCGACGGATATGTTGCCGACGGCCCTATGCCGACGGGGACCGTTAGCATAGGCCTTTCCCGACGGCCAATCAGGGCCTGGCCGTCGGCATAGGGTGCGCTTCCGGTAGTGCGTAGACCTACTCGGACATGCACACCACAGCCAACTGGCGGCAACATGCTTTGACTTGTAGTGCAAGCTAGCACAACGACATGCAAGCCATGCAATTGACTCGATTTACTCCGAGTCCGAGTACAATCACAATCGGGGTAGCATCGCGAACTCCATCGGTCGCGCTTTGCTTAAAGAAGACGCATGCAATCCGGGTGGGTTCGGATCGGACGACTTCGGATCCGCACACAAGGAAACAAGTTATGCATGGTGCCGATCAATACCCAATGCAATACGTCCCCTAGTCGAAAACGAGCTCTCATATCGACTTAGCTAGATATTAACCCTAGCTAGATCCACACACAGAAATGTTTGCCTAGCTAGATCTTAACCCTAGCTCCCTCCCCCCTTTCCTCGATCGTCTGCTTCCACCTCCCATCCATTGCGCACCCCGGCAACCAATCCACGAGAAGCGAAGCCCTAGTCAAGCTCGAGCGCCATGGCTGTCGGCAAGCGACCAGCTGCCGGCCACGGGACGGATCAAGAACCAGAAATCTCCTGCTGCAAGCGGAGGCGCGTCCGCATCGGCAGCACCGCGGCCTTCGAGTTCGAGGACACGCCCTGCCTCGGCGAGGGCAGCTTCGGCGCCGTCCTCAAGGCGCGCCACCGCGTCACAGGCAAGACCGTCGCCATCAAGGTCCTCCGCTCCAACGGCGATCTTGCCGCCGCCAACAAAGAGATCCAGGACGAGGCTGGCTTCCTCGAGGCCTGCAGCCCCAACCCTTACGTCGTCGGCTCCCACGGACTCTTCCGCGACCCTGAGACCTACAAGCTCTGCCTCGCCATGGACTACGTCGGCCCCAACCTCCACGCTTTCCTGTCCGAGAGGCCGCCGCTGCCGGAGGCCATAGTGAAAGGCTACATGTGGCAGCTCCTCACCGGCGCCAACAAGATGCACGGCAAGGACCGCATCGTCCACCGAGATATCAAGCCGCAAAACATCCTGGTCGGGGAAGGAGGGAAGATCCTCAAGTTGTGCGACCTCGGGCTGGCCATGTCCTTGAAGACCGCCAGGAAGCCTTACGAGTTTGCCGGCACCATGCCCTACATGGCCCCCGAGATGCTCCTGGGGAAGCCGGACTACGACGCGGGCGTCGACGTGTGGTCGCTGGGATGCGTCATGGCCGAGATGCTGACCGGCGAGATGCTGTTCAAGGCCGACAAAAAGGACGACAGGACCGCCCAGCTCTCGGCTATCTTCCGCGTCCTCGGCTTTCCGGACGAGACGACTTGGCCGGAGTTCTTCGCGGCCGAGGTGCCGCGAGTGTTCTCCTACGCGCAGGCGCAGCAGCACAACACGCTGGGAAACCTCTTCCGCCTGGAGACCTTGTCCCAGGACGGCTTCCAAGTCTTGAAAGGGCTTCTCAAGTGCAACCCAGCTAGGCGGCTGACGACGGCCGCCGCGCTCCAGCTCCCGTGGTTCGCGCCCAAGCTCCCCACCCCCACCGACGACGTGTCAAACTCATTGCCGCCAGTAAGGAACGTTCTGCGGATCAAGATCGTCCCGGCGGGGACACTCAAGAAGAAGAACGTGCTGCGGATCAAGTTCACTCCGCCGGCAGCACCCAAAAAGAAGAACCTGCGGCGGATCAAGGTCATCCCACCGGCGACGCCAGGAACGAAGGAGAACCTGCTGCAGCGGGTCAAGGTCATCCCACCGGCGACACCACAGATGAAGAACGTGCTCAGAATACCACTAGCGATGTGGAACAAGGCCATGTAGTGTAGGCGTAGCTAGCTAGATGCTTGCTAGCATATGTGCTTCACGGTGCAAATCGTATCATGAAGAACTCCACGTACGGTGGTGGTTTTGTCTTTCTGGTAATTTGGAAAGGGCTTGTCATCGCCGCCCTTGTCCATCTAGCTATATGTAATTGCTTGGAGATGAGATGTCCCTCGAACTGAGCATGTTGTAAATCAGTCATGTTTAATATGTATCATCACCATTGCCCTTCTATATATGTTCTTTCGCTTTAGCAATACGTCAATTTCTTTTATGCAAGTTGTGCACACCTAGTCTACCGCATGCATGCATGCAGCTTGCACCTAGTGCGTGCGGGCAGGAGGGCTGACGCGGTCGCTGATAGAATCAATGGTACGTGTTACTGCAGACTAACTTAGATCAATCCAACAAGCTCATTTTGATTTGAATTTAAATATACTTTTATGGATTTTCTCTACTGTGTAAATGTACGAATCCGAATGTGTTTTCTGTGTCTTTTTTTGTGTCTTTATTATTGTTTTTTCTTTTTCAGTTTTTCTTTCTTTGTGTGTGTGTCACTGTGTGTGTGAATTATACTAGATCGTGAAAATTGCACTATTATAAGCTTATTCTTTCCATATTACAAAAGGTGCAATTTTTGCGCAACGTTGTGGACAAGTTTCATTATTTTGATTTTGTTTTGGTTTGTTTTTCATTTTTTTTCTTTTGTAAGGGTAATATCCATGTTATTAATTCATTCTTCCTTATAAAATTTTATTATTTCGATTTAGATTTTTTTTATTTCATTTTTTCCTTTTAAGGGTAATACCAATGCCACGAATTCATTCTTCTTTATAAAACTTTATTATTCTGATTTTGATTTAGTTTTATTTCATTTCCTTTCTTTTTGAAGGAAAATATCACTGCCACTTATTCATTCTTCCTTATAAAACTTCAATATTTTGATTTTTATTTAATTTTCTCTTTTATTTTCTTTCTTCTTTTAAGGGTAATACCGATGTTGCTAATTCATTATTTCTGATAAAATTTTAATATTTTGATTTTGATATTGTTTTTATTTTATTTTCCTTCTTCTTTTAAGGGTAATATCAATGACACTAATTAATCCCTCTTAGAAATCTACTTTTTTGTGAAACTTTCACTATTATATGCTTATTCTTGTATATTATAAAGGCAAGTGTTCTGTGTAAATTATGTGCAAATTTTGTCGTTATTTGATTTAATTTTTTATATTTTCTTTTTAAGGGCAGTACCAATGCCATTAATTCATTCATTCTTAGGAAAATTCTTTTTCGTGAAAGTTTCACTACTATATGCTTATTCTTGCATATTATAAAAAAACAATATTCTGCGTAAATTATGTGCAAGTTTTGTCATCCTTTGTTTTCATTTCTTGTTTTCTTAAAGGGTAATAGGAATGCCTAATTCAATCTTTTTTAGAAAAAATATTATTTCCAATTTGTTTTAGTTTTTATTTCATTTTTATTCTTCGTTAGGATAAAATTAATGCCACAAATTCATTCTTCCTTATAAAACTTCATTAGTTTGATTGTTTTTAGTTTTAATTCATTTTATTTCTTCTTTAAGGCTAATAACATATTCATTGCTTCTTAGAAAACTTATATTGCAAACAGTCTACTATTATATGTTTATACTTGCATATTATAAAAATTCACAATTTATGTGTAAATTGTGTGCAAATTTTATCATTACTTTTAGTATTTATACTTTCTTTCTTCCAAAGGGTAATACCAGTGATTAATTCATTCTTTATTTGAAAATGTATACATGTAAGTTGTATACAATATGTGTCTAAATTATGCTAGACTGTGGAAATTGCAATATTATATGTTTTCTTCCTTATAAAACTTTATTATTCTGATTTTGACTTATTTTTATTTCGTTCCTTCTTAAAGTCTTAGTTTTGTAAACTTTCACTATTATATGCGTATTCTTACATACTATATAAAAAGTGCAATTTTTGTGTAAATTATGTGCAAGTTTGTCATGATTTGTTTTCATAATTTTATTTTCTTTCTTCTTTAAGGCTTATAACAATGCCCCTATTTCATTCTTTCTTAGAAAAGTTTATTATTATTTTTTTCTGCATTTTATTCTTGTTGGTGAAACCAACTAAAGTACCACATTTCAAATCTAATAGTGTGTTTTTCTTCATTTATAATCTAATTTTTGGGCGTGACTTCTTTTTTTTTATGTTGCTGGTAGCGGCTTAAAGGTGAAGAATGTTCTTGTGACGCCTTTACCAAATTGATACCCAATTCAGGTAAAATGTTACGTGCCTTCTGTAAGAATATTTTGAATATTCAGTATGGCCTGTATAATTTATCAGAATGATTCTAATATTAAGTTGTCTTGTGTGATGATTACTAGACATAAGTATGTTAGCAATATGGGTTTAAATAGCCTCTTCCCTCCCTTCAAAATGATATGTATGTATATGTGTATGTGTATTGTACAGACTATGTCAAAAAAATGTGAGAGTGCACATATAGTCACTAACGATTGCAAGAAAAGCGATTGCGTTGCGTATAACACATCACGTTGTAATTCAGATAATGGCTGTGACATGTGTTTTGCTTGTGATTAATTACATGCTAATGGCCGGTGCTTAATGAGATTAGCCGGTTGGCTGTGCATGCATGTGATCCATCCAGCGTTCTGTCCCTCCGTTTCAGCTGGGCAGCAAATCGACTGAAACAATACTTGCGGTCAGTCGACTGACCCGAATATTATTTTCGGGTTGACTGATCTATAGCCTCTCTCATGTTTTTTTGTTAATTTATGTAGAAGTGCATGCTCTAGCCAATGCAATCAAAAAGCCGATCTGATGGAAGAGACTACGTAGCACATTATCCGTCAACACTCCCCTTCACGTGTGGCTTTCTCAGGCCTAAACATGGACCGAAAGTGGGCTGCAATTTAATTGCGCCAGCCGGGTCTTGAATACAAGACCTCTTGGCTCTGATACCATGTAGAAGTGCATGCTCTAGACAATGCAACCAAAAGACTGCGCTAGCGGCTGCCTAGCAGCGTGCTGACGTGCAGCACAGCCCGGGCGTTCTGCGGCTACCGATCCAGCAGAAGACGATGAAGTAGATGCGCATTGAAGACGACAAATGGCGATGGGCGACGCAAACCGATCATAGATCGGAAAACCAAAAAGAAATAACACCGTTCAATCCATCGGCGCGAGAGAAAAACCCCAATCAATGGATCGGGAAAAAGACTCTCTAGGCAGCCGATCAACTAGACCGGCGGACGGACCCTAGGTACGGATCGTGCGGCCCCCGGCGGCGGTCATGGAGGCCGACCGCCCCGGGGGCGGCGCGCTAGTGCGGAAGCGGCGACGGCTAGGGTTTAGACCGGTTAGGCTGATCCACTAGTAGGAAAAGGGGCTTTTACCCCGGTTCATAAGGGCCTTTAGTCCCGGTTCAGGAACCGGGACTAAAGGGTCGTTACTAATGCTCTAGCCCTTTAGTCCCGGTTCTTACACGAACCGGGACTAAAGGCCGTCCACGTGGCCGGTGCGGGGAGCCCAGGCAGGAGGGCCTTTGGTCCCGGTTGGTGCCACCAACCGGGACCAATAGGCATCCACGCGGTTTAGGGGTTTTTGGGGGTTAATTTAGGTGTTTCATATATTGTGTTAGCTAGCTAATTAATAGAGAGAAGTGTCCTCTCTTATCTCCGTGCTTGGTCGACGCTACGTACTATATACGTATGGAGAGGAGTAGACACGCTAGCTAGTAATCAAATGAAGGAAACAGAAGATCGTCATGAACATATGCATACAGAGAGAAGTGATATCGACCACCTCTCCTTCTCCGAGATATTGGTCGAACAACAAGTTCTCGTATATCTATCCGACACTACCGGCTACATATATACAATAATTATCTCTTACAATACAATCTCCTAATTATATTGTAGGAACACAGGGTCCACATAGTATTCTCCGTTTTCAGCGATCACGTGGTCAAGGAAGAATGCCGCCAATTCCTCTTGAATTCCTAGCATACGATCTTCTGCTAGGAGTTGATCCCGCTTCCGAAAAATCTAATTTGAAGAAGGGGGTCAATACATATATATATATGAATAAATGAAACTCAACACAAATGATGGTAATAAAATAAAATTGTGAATATTATTGCTTACGCACTTCATATTGTTCTTCAGTGGAGCCCCGCGCACAGGTATGGTAGCGGATGGACTCGCAAACGTAGTATCCACAGTAATTATTCCCGGGTTGCTGCCACAACCACTTTACAAGAAATAGAGGTCAATCAAACTAATAAGCAAGCATGCTAAATGGTATTGATCAAACTAGCGCTTGAATCACTAGGAGATGCGCGGAACATGCTACTATAGTACTTACTCGGGTGTCTAAATTGCAGCTGGTTCGGCAGTCCCGGGGCTTTTGAGGTGAATTTTCTCCAAACCCTGCCAGACAAAGAAAACAATTACTTGATATCAGGAAATAAACATAGTTGCTGATATGGTGGATAATGATCGATTTAACTTACTTCTGGAGCATTTGAGTCATGTTCGCGTAGTCCTGGGGATCTTTTCGTCTCGAGTCTAAGACGGTTACTACTCCCGGCTCAAGCTTAATCTCTAGGAGAATATAGTGGAAGCTGCGCATGCATGCATAAGTCATCAATTACATTACCATAACCTGGACTAATAAGGGAAACCAAATATGCACAAGACAGTAACACTCACTTGAAGTTGTAAGGAAAGAGTATTATATCTTTGTTTTGATTTAATACCAACGATTGTAGCAAGTTGGCCTCGGGTTCTTTGAGATGTTTTTCAACCGTATATGCATCTATGAGATTTGTGTTGATGAACCCAATATCACCGATTTGTCTTTTCTTCAATTCGGCGATCTTCAATCTGCATAATATAGTGAGGATAAGTATAAATACATGCAATGAAAGAGCTGACCTATATAGATAGACTTAATGACAGAAGTAGTACTACTTACAGACAGTAGCAAGTGATCGTTGTTTTATCGAGGGACTTTAGATTGTAAAACTGGAAGAAATCCTCAAATGGAACATTCAGC
The DNA here is from genome assembly GCF_018294505.1 of Triticum aestivum. Classification (NCBI taxonomy): domain Eukaryota; kingdom Viridiplantae; phylum Streptophyta; class Magnoliopsida; order Poales; family Poaceae; genus Triticum; species Triticum aestivum. The sequence goes on along the minus strand of NC_057805.1, from coordinate 419,079,175 downwards.
AGTTCAATTCCAACGAGGTCATGCTCCGGTTAACTCTCAGCGTCAAAGTACTCATCCCATCAGACTCTCTGCAGGTTTTCATGTACCAATCATGTAGTCTTCGCATCATCGTGCTTAGAGATCTGACATCTTTAACGAGAGGCTTCCCGTAATGGTATTTGTGGTTGTCCACCTCCATGATTTCATAATATACATCGTCGGGCAGGTAATCTCCAAGATTGCTATAACCGGGCACCATACCCGGATCATTAGCGACGATGTCTTTTGACACCTTGAGCGGGGGGCACGATTGGTTCGCTTGTTCGCCGAGCTGGGCAATTTTTTCCCAGCTCGTCGTTCTTTCATCCTTTTATCACTGACAGTACTTGCCGACCGCTCCGCTTCGGCATATGCCTTTCCAAGAACGCGCTCATAGTTGCCTCTTGGCGGAGACTTTGGTGGTTTTGTCAGGGCAGCCAGAGTGCGCTTTGCTTTCACCGGATCTACCTTCTCCTCCGGAGGTGGATGTTTCTTTGCTTTGACCCCTTCAAAGAAGTTCTTCACTTCGGCTCGCACGATCTTCGCGTTCTCCTCCTCGGTCCTCTCATATGGTAACTTCTCTGGAGTCTTCAGAGAAGGACCGAATCTGTATTGCCTCCCGCCTCTGGCAGCTGTACTGCTAGACGCCGGCAGAGCAGACGGAGCGGCTGCGGCTGTCTTCTTTCCTTGCTTACGAGGCGGAGGAGAAGGACTACGACGCGCCGGAGCAGCCGCAGCGGCGGCGGGTCTCTTCCGCCCTTGCTGACGAGGCGGAGAAGGAGGAGGCTGGCTGCCCTGGCGCGCCGGCGCTGGCGGAGAAGGAGGCGGAGTGCCGCCACGCGCCGGAGAAGGAGGCTGAGTGCCCTGATCACTCGCCGGAGGAGGAGGCGGAGGAGGAGGCGGAGTGCCCTTACTCGCCGGAGCCGTCCAGTTCGGAAGCTTGATGAGCTCCTTCCGCCATAGGCATGGAGTCTTCAGAGCTAAACCCAGCCGAGTCTCCCCTTCACCGGTAGGGTGGTCAAGCTGGAGGTCCTCAAATCCCTCCGTTATTTCATCCACCATCACCCTAGCATATCCTTCTGGAATCGGCCGGCAGTGGTAGGTTGCGCCGGGTTCAGTAGGTAAAACAGAGCCAACAGCCGCCTTGACTTTCAAGTTCTGCCATTCCGCCATAAGGTGGCAATGTTGAGACTCCGTGATAGCATCCACGGGGTAGCTAGGAGTAGCCGCATGCTCCAGCTGAGGCAGCTCGGTGGAAGCCACGCTGCTTCTACGCTGAGATGGCGGTGTAGCTTCAGGGGCAGTTTCGGCATCTCTATTGCCGTCTCGTTCCTCTAGCACTTGAACCCTTTCGTGCAGACGCTGAATTTGGATCTGCTCCACTTTTTTCCTCCTCTCCTGGGTTTTGTAACCGCCCGCGTCCGGAAAACCAGCCTTCCACGGAACAGAGCCTGGCGTGCCTCGTGTCCGTCCAGGGTGCTCAGGATTCCTGAGGGCCATTGTGAGCTCGTCGTTCTCTCTGTCTGGAACGAACGTCCCTTGCTGCGCAGCATCGATATAGTGCTTAAGTTTCTTGACGGGTATTGCAAGTTGCTCGTCTGTCCAACGACACCTCCCTGATACAGGGTCCAAGGTTCCGCCAGCCCCGAAGAACCAAGTCCGGCAACGGTCTGGCCGGTTCATTGTCTCTGGTTCGATCCCTTTATCAAGCAGATCCCTCTCAGACTTGGCCCACTTAGGCCGGGCTTTGAGGTAGCCACCTGACCCCGTGCGATGGTGAAGCTTCTTCTTCGCAGCATTCTGCTTGTTTGTCGCTGACATCTTCTTACTCTTTTCCGATGTCTTGTGGGCCACAAATGCGGGCCAGTGATCTCTGATCTTCTCATACCGGCCGACGAATTCTGGTGTCTCTTCTTTGTCGACAAAAGTTTTCAGCTCATTCTTCCACCTCCTGAATAGGTCTGCCATCTTCTTAAGAGCATGAGACTTGATTAATTGCTCTATAACTGGCTTCTCTGGATCCTCCTCTGGCGGTAGGGTGAAATTTGCCTTCAGCTCAGTCCAAAGATCATCTTTCTGCATATCATTGACATAAGACACCTCAGGGTCTTCCTTCTTAGGCTTATACCATTGGTGGATGCTGATCGGGATCTTGTCCCTAACTAGAACCCCGCACTGAGCAGCAAAAGCATCCTTTGTCCGGAGGGGTTCAATCGGTTGGCCGTCGCGCGCGATTGCTGTGATCTCAAACCTTTCATCCGAGCGCAACTTTCTCTTCGGGCCTCGTCTCTTTACCGCAGTTGTGCTCGATCCGGAGGGCTAGAAAAAAGAAGAAAGACGAGTGTTAATTAATATGTGTACATACCAAAACAATGAATGCATCAATTAGCTAGTCAGCACAGGCTTAACTAATATATTTACCTGGCCGGACTCTGTTCGGTCACCGGAGCCGTCACCACGGGCTCCTTCTTGCACCAGCATTGGGTCACCGGAGCCATCATAATCATGTCTTTCCTCCTCCACTCTTCGATCACCGCAGCCAGCTTCTTCACCCTGTTCTTCCAGACCATCATTGTCGTTAAGATACGACAAGATATCACCTCCGGCTAAGATTATGTCCCCCAACACATCTTCTGCTTGCTCATATCGTCCGTGCTCCATTGTTTCTGCAAATATTACAACATGGCAATTATTACACAAACATGACAGCAGGTGGATATATTAGTGCAAACGTAGAACTAGCTTATTCCGGGTTTGGGGTGGCCTAGGCAACGCTTCAAGGGTAGGGGCGCGGCGGGAGGGGGTAGGAGACCGACATCTTTTTTTCTAGGGTTTGGGTGTCCTCGAGAGTTTTGGTCGAGCGAGAGGGCCGGGGGGTGCTCCCGTGGTATAAGTTATCACGGTCGAGAGGGGGTATACATATCGACCGTCCATCATGTCAAAGTTATCTGGGAGGGAGTTATATATATCGACAACGACGACATACATACACGGGAAAATAATGTTATCGGGGAGGGGGTATATATCGACCCCCCCCCCACGTGTTGAAGTTATCGGGAGGGGGTTTTATATCGACAACGACGACATACATACACGGGAAAATAATGTTATCGAGGAGGGGGCATATCGACCCCCCTCGTGTTGAAGTTATCCCCCCTCGTGTTGAAGTTATCGGGAGGGGGTAATATCGACAACGACAACATACATACACGGGAAAATAATGTTATCGGGGAGGGGGTATATCGACCCCCCCCCACGTGTTGAAGTTATCAGGAGGGGGTTATATCGACAACGACGACATATATACACGGGAAAATAATGTTATCAGGGAGGGGGTATATCGACCCCCCCTCGTGTTGAAGTTATCCCCCCTCGTGTTGAAGTTATTGGGAGGGGTATATATCGACGACGACAGACCCGATAAAACATAAGAAAACGAAGAAGAAATAAAAAGAGGAGAGAAGAAGAAAGGAATAGAGGAGAGGATTGAAGAAAAAAAAGAGGAGAAGAAGAAAGGAATAGAGGAGAAGAAGAAAAAATAGAAAAAATAGAAAATATTCTTCCCCTCTTCTTTTTCTTCTTTTTTCCTCTTCTTATTTATATCTCCTCTTCTTCCTCTCCTCTTCTTCTTTCTTTCCTCTTCTTATTTTCTTCTTTCCTATCCTTCTTTTTCTTCTTCTTCCCTTCCTAGGTAGATATATAAAACTTTTCTAAAATTGTAAATTTTGCATATATAAAACTTTTCCATGTGGATCATCATTTCTCATATATATCGAATATATATCCATTGTCATATATAAAAACTTTCTATATATGAACAAAAAACTTTCTATGAACAAAAAAAAATTTGACATATATATTCATACATTTTGAACATCTACATACATACAATTTTTTTTTGTTCACATATACATTATAGCCACATACACATATACA
>NC_057805.1:419074192-419074426 GCF_018294505.1 Triticum aestivum | reverse complement strand
GGGCGGCGCGTGGGGGCAGGGCGACGGCGACGAGCACCGGGCGGCGACCCGTCGAGGCAAGGGCGCGGGGCGACGGCGATGAGGAGCGGGCGGCGACGGCGAGCACGGGCAGCCTGGCGGCGTCGGGGGCAACTGGCGAGGTATGTCGAAAATTTCCTAAGTGTGGACTTATATAGCAAAGCCTTTAGTCCCGGTTCGTGGCACCAACCGGGACTAAAGGTGGGCATTAGTCCC
>NC_057805.1:419042031-419073735 GCF_018294505.1 Triticum aestivum | reverse complement strand
AGTCCCGGTTGGTGCCACCAACTGGGACCAAAGGCCTCTTTTCAGCAGCCCAAAGGGCGGGAAGCGGCGGCCTTTGGTCCCGGTTGGTGGCACCAACCGGGACTAAAGGGGGGGCATTGGTCCCAGTTGGTGCCACCAACCGGGACCAAAGGCCTTGCGCTGCCCGCGGCCAAAAGTTTAGTCCCACCTCGCTAGTTGAGAGGGGCTCGGAGTGGTTTATAAGCCCACTGCGGCTGCCCTCTCGAGCTCCTCTCAAATGCAGGCTTACGGGCCTAATGTCACACTGTGCTGTCTGTTGGCCTATTGGGCCTTCTGCGGGCCTGAATCCTGGCCCAGGTTGGGTTTCTAGTCGTATTCAGGCCGTGGTGGCCCAATAGGTGGCAGTTTTTTAAAAAAAATCCAGTTTTTTGGTTCTGTTTTTTGCATTATTTATTTTCTTTTGTTTTTTGCTTTATTTTTTAATTCTTTTTGCTTTTAGGTCAGCAAAATTATAAACTGTCTGTTAGTGCCATTAGTTTTAGAAAACATATAAACTTTCTATTAGTGCCATTAGTTCTTTATGAAAATTCTTTTTGCTGTATTTAGTTTTTTTGTTTTCTTTTTTGCTATATTTATTTTGTTTTGTTTCTACTTACAACAAAAAACTTAATTATTTTATTTTATTTTGTTTCTAATTACTTATTTATTTTACTTTATAATAATTCTTTCTGCTATTAAAGTTTCTATCAAAAAAAGTTCTTTATGAAAATTCTTTTTGCTTTTAATGATTAAAAATAAAAAAGAGGCGCAATGCGCGTTGATTTGCTTCAAGCCTTTCGGAATAGTGTAGACTGCACTGCACATAGCTCGATGCAGTCTACCTTATTCCTCAAGGCTTGAAGCTAAGCAACGTGAGCATTGCGCCTCTTCTTCATCGTCTCTGCACTCAGGGCTTATAAACCGCTCCTAGTGCCTCTCAGCTAGCGAGGTGGGACTAAAAAAATGCTTAGCTAGTAAGAAACTCTAGTACCGGTTCGTGCCACGAACAGGTACTAAAGGTGCTCGTGGGGCCACAACCTCATTAGTACCGGTTCGTGGCACCAACAGGGACCAAAGGGTGGAATTGGTACCGGTTCGTGGCACCAACAGGGACCAAAGGGTGGAATTGGTCCCGGTTCGTGCCACCAACCGGGACCAATGGCCTTGCACAGCGGCGTGGTGGTGAGTTTAGTCCCACCTTGCTAGCTAAGAGAGAGCCGCACCTGTTTATAAGGTGCGGTGCGCCTGAGCTGTCGAGCTCCTCTCTAAAGCAGGCTTACGGGCCTAACCTCTCTGCACTCAGGGCTAATAAAGCATTTCAAATGAACTCTAAAAAGGTTGAAAGTTGGCATGGTATCATCATTTCATCCACATAGCATGTGCAAGAAAGTTGAGAGGGTTACGGCAAAAACTAGATGCACTTCTTGTACAAAACGGACAATGGTATCATACTCGTCTGTTACAAAGTTGGCATGGTATCATCATAATAGTTGCGGGAGAAAGTCTTCACTTTTTCTTCGCTTGTGTCATTTGCTTATTGCGCCGTAACCATGGATAATCTTCATCGTTTATCAGGATGCTTGGGTCAGCCTTGACTTTGAAGGGAGGAATTTCATAAAACTTTTCATAATCTTCAGACATGTATGTCTTGCCCTCCACTCCCACAATGTCCCTTTTTCCTGAAAGAACTATGTGCCGCTTTGGCTCATCGTATGATGTATTTGCTTCCTTATCTTTTCTTTTCCTCGGTCTGGTAGACATGTCCTTCACATAGATAACCTGTGCCACATCATTGGCTAGGACGAACGGTTCGTCAGTGTACCCAAGATTGTTCAGATCCACTGTTGTCATACCGTACTGTGGGTCTACCTGTACCCCGCCTCCTGACAGATTGACCCATTTGCACTTAAACAAAGGGACCTTAAAATCATGTCCGTAGTCAAGTTCCCATATGTCCATTATGTAACCATAATATGTGTCCTTTCCCCTCTCGGTTGCTGCATCAAAGCGGACACCGCTGTTTTGGTTGGTGCTCTTTTGATCTTGGGCGATCGTGTAAAATGTATTCCCATTTATCTCGTATCCTTTGTAAGTCAATACAGTCGAAGATGGTCCCCTGGACAATGAGTACAACTCATCACAAACAGTGGTGTCACCTCTGAGACGTGTTTCCAACCAACTGCTGAAAGTCTTGATGTGTTCACATGTAATCCAGTCGTCACACTGCTCCGGGTGTTTGGAGCGCAGACTGTTCTTGTGTTCATCGACATACGGGGTCACCAAGGTAGAGTTCTGTAGAACTGTGTAGTGTGCTTGAGACCAAGAATATCCGTCCCTGCATATTATTGAGTCCCCTCCAAGCGTGCCTTTTCCAGTCAGTCTCCCCTCATACCGCGATTTAGGGAGACCTATCTTCTTAAGGCCAGGAATGAAGTCAACACAAAACCCAATGACATCCTCTGTTTGATGGCCCATGGAGATGCTTCCTTCTGTCCTAGCGCGGTTACGGACATATTTCTTTAGGACTCCTATGAACCTCTCAAAGGGGAACATATTGTGTAGAAATACGGGCCCCAGAATGACAATCTCGTCGACTAGATGAACTAGGACATGCGTCATGATATTGAAGAAGGATGGTGGGAACACCAGCTCGAAACTGACAAGACATTGCGCCACATCACTCCTTAGCCTTGGTATGATTTCTGGATCGATCACCTTCTGAGAGATTGCATTGAGGAATGCAGATAGCTTCACAATGGCTAATCGGACGTTTTCCGGTAGAAGCCCCCTCAATGCAACCAAAAGCAGTTGCGTCATAATCACGTGGCAGTCATAAGACTTTAGGTTCCGGAACTTTTTCTCTGGCATATTTATTATTCCCTTTATATTCGACGAGAAGCCAGTCGGGACCTTCATACTGAGCAGGCATTCAAAGAAGATTTCTTTCACTTCTTTCGTAAGAGCGTAGCTGGCAGGACCTTCATACTGCTTCGGAGGCATGCCGTCTTTTTCGTGCAAACGTTGCAGGTCCTCCGGTGCCTCAGGTGTATCTTTTGTCTTCCCATACACGCCCAAGAAGCCTAGCAGGTTCACGCAAAGGTTCTTCATCACGTGCATCACGTCGATTGAAGAGCGGACCTCTAGCTCTTTCCAGTAGGGTAGGTCCCAAAATATAGATTTCTTCTTCCACATGGGTGCGTGTCCCTCAACGTCATTCGGAACAGCTAGTCCGCCGGGACCCTTTCCAAAGATTACGTGTAAATCATTGACCATAGCAAGTACGTGATCACCGGTACGCATGGCGGGCTTCTTCCAGTGATCTGCCTCACCTTTGAAATGCTTGCCTTTCTTTCGACATTGATGGTTGGTCGGAAGAAATCAACGATGGCCCAGGTACACATTCTTCCTGCTTTTGTCCAGGTATATACTTTCAGTGTCATCTAAACAGTGCGTGCATGCGTGGTATCCCTTGTTTGTCTGTCCTGAAAGGTTACTGAGAGCGGGCCAATCGTTGATGGTTACAAACAGCAACGCGTGCAGGTTAAATTCCTCCTGTTTGTGCTCATCCCACGTACGTACACCGTTTCCATTCCACAGCTGTAAAAGTTCTTCAACTAATGGCCTTAGGTACACATCAATGTCGTTACCGGGTTGCTTAGGGCCTTGGATGAGAACTGGCATCATAATGAACTTCCGCTTCATGCACATCCAAGGAGGAAGGTTATACATACATAGAGTCACGGGCCAGGTGCTGTGATTGCTGCTCTGCTCCCCGAAAGGATTAATGCCATCCGCGCTTAAACCAAACCATACGTTCCTTGGGTCAGCTGCAAACTCAGCCCAGTACTTTCTCTCGATTTTTCTCCACTGCGACCCGTCAGCGGGCGCTCTCAACTTCCCGTCTTTCTTACGGTCCTCACTGTGCCATCGCATCAACTTGGCATGCTCTTTGTTTCTGAACAGACGTTTCAACCGTGGTATTATAGGAGCATACCACATCACCTTCGCAGGAACCCTCTTCCTGGGGGGCTCGCCGTCAACATCACCAGGGTCATCTCGTCTGATCTTATACGGCAATGCACCGCATACCGGGCATGCGTTCAGATCCTTGTACGCACCGCGGTAGAGGATGCAGTCATTAGGGCATGCATGTATCTTCTGCACCTCCAATCCTAGAGGGCATACGACCTTCTTTGCTGCGTATGTACTGTCGGGCAATTCGTTATCCTTTGGAAGCTTCTTCTTCAATATTTTCAATAGCTTCTCAAATCCTTTGTCAGGCACAGCATTCTCTGCCTTCCACTGCAGCAATTCCAGTACGGTACCGAGCTTTGTGTTGCCATCTTCGCAATTGGGGTACAACCCTTTTTTGTGATCCTCTAACATGCGATCGAACTTCAGCTTCTCCTTTTGACTTTCGCATTGCGTCCTTGCATCGACAATGACCCGGCGGAGATCATCATCATCGGGCACTGGTTCCTCTTGATCTTTAGCAGCTTCCCCCCTTGCAGCATCATTGGGCACATCGTCTGGTTCCTCTTGATCTTCAGCAGCTTCCCCCCGTTGCAGCATCACCGTATTCAGGGGGCACATAGTTGTCATCGTCCTCTTCTTCTTCGCCGTCTTCCATCATAACCCCCATTTCTCCGTGCCTCGTCCAAACATTATAGTGTGGCATGAAACCCTTGTAAAGCAGGTGGGCGTGAAGGATTTTCCGGTCAGAGTAAGACTTCGTATTCCCACATGTAGGGCATGGACAACACATAAAACCATTCTGCTTGTTTGCCTCAGCCACTTCGAGAAAATCATGCACGCCCTTAATGTACTCGGAGGTGTGTCTGCCACCGTACATCCATTGCCGGTTCATCTGCGTGCATTATATATAATTAAGTGTGTCAAAAACCATTACAGAACATCATGAATAGATAATTAAGTGACCAAATTAATAGAAGTTCATCATCACATTAGAACCAAAGTACATACATAGTTCTCATCTAACAACATATATATAGCTCTCCAGAGCATCTAATTAATTAAACCATACATTGAAACTATGTAAAACATTTCAATGCGATCATAATCGCAACCAAGGTAACAATTGATCCAACGGCATAATGATACCAAGCCTCGGTATGAATGGCATATTTTCTAATCTTTCTAATCTTCAAGCGCATTGCATCCATCTTGATCTTGTGATCATCGACGACATCCGCAACATGCAACTCCAATATCATCTTCTCCTCCTCAATTTTTTTATTTTTTCCTTCAAGTAATTGTTTTCTTCTTCAACTAAATTTAACCTCTCGACAATAGGGTCGGTTAGAATTTCTGGTTCAACCACCTCCTAGATAAATAAAATCTATGTCACGCTGGTCGGTATATTTGTCATAAACAATAAATGAATCAAATAGTTATAAAAAGATAATATATACCACATCCGAATCATAGACAGGACGAGGGCCGACGGGGGCGGATACCAAAACCATCGCACTATGTAATAAGAAGGAATAAAATAGTAAGAAAACTAGACAAGTATCTATCTAAAGTAAGCATTTTTTCTTTCAAAAAGAAGATAAGAACAAGAGGCTCACCACGGTGGTGCCGGCGACGAGATCGGCGCGGGCGGTCGGCGGCGGTGAAGACGGGAATGGGACGTGACGGGCCGCTAAACCTAGACAAATCTCGAGGAAAATGGAGCTTTGAGGTCGAGCTTCGAGAGGACAAAGCTTAACTAGTGTGGCTCGGGCATTTCATCGAACACCTCATGTGCATAGGAGGTGAGCTAGAGCACCACAAAGCCCTCCCCTCGCCGGCCAGAGAAAAACAGAGCACTGGAGTGCTCTGGTCGCGGGCGAGGGGTATATATAGGCACCTCATTGGTCCCGGTTCGTGGCATGAACCGGTACTAAATCCGGGCCTTCTGTCCCGGTTCATGCCAAGAACCGGGACAAATGGTTGTGGGGCAGGAACGAGGACCATTAGTCCCGGTTCGTGGCTCGAACCGGAACAAATGGTTCCATACGAACCGGGACCAATGCCCACGAGGCCCCGGCCGGCCCCCTGGGCTCACGAACCGGGACGAATGCCCCCATGGGTCCCGGTTCATGACTGAACCGGGGCTAATGTGAAAACTGCCCTGTGACCTATGCCATGTTTTCTACTAGTGTGATACCATGTTAGAAGGGAGAGAGAGGGATGGGTGGAATAGTTTGATGTATTGCTTGAGCCTCGTAGGCATATATATAGGAATACATGGTCATCTTGGAGTACAAGTTAAGGCAGGACCAAATCTTAGTCTATCATATACTTCCTAATAATCCTTATACTCAACAATCTAGAAGAGTGGTTCTCACAAATGCATGGAATGTGCCGAGTATTTAATTTGTATACCATGTAGATATTTTTAGTCCTATTTACCATCTTCACAATTGCATATAATACATGACATTTTGGACAGTGATACATTTTTATAGGTGTATCTCTGACCTTTATTTTCCTTACAAAATATATCATTATATTGTTAATATTACCAAAAGGACTAAGAAATATTTTTCTGTAAATTCTAATGACATTGTTCCTTATTTTTTTCTTAATAAGTTACTCCTTCCGTCTCATAATATAAGAACGTTTTTCAAGTTGTATTATTCAGTCAAGTGCGAGGACTAACAAAAACTTCAATAGAGAGGGGTACATGCATAGTGCAAAAAAGGAATAAAAAGTGCGACAACGAACAACACTCCCGCTAGAAGTGTAGTTTACCCCCAGCCGTACTTGTTAACTTTTCTTCCCTATCCCTTTTCTTGAACTCGAACCTGGATTGTTGTTGGATGTTGTTGATGCTTGGTGTTGTTGCTTTATACTTCGTAGAAGTGTAGTTTACCAAGGTCAAGGGCAAATATATAGAGTCCAAGCATATTCTTCACACACAAAGGAAAATAAATCTTAAAAATAAAAAAAGTTCTAAATTGAAAAACTAAAAATATTTCAAAAAATAATCTTTGAGATGCTTCTGGATATTCATGAGCAAAAAAAGATTTTTATCTCTATAGAAAAGGTCAGTGCTCTATTTAGGCAAATGCTTCATTGTTACAATTATTATCTTTCCATTGGGCGAAAATTGATCAGTTTTACATGAATATTATCAAGAAGGAGGACTTTACTATTTGGCCAATTTTAGTATGACCCAAGAGGTTATTTATAGCTACGATAAGTGCATGCAATCAAGTTTTGTTTTACTAAGTAAATGAATGGGCAATGGCTACTGTTTCAACTTCATTGAAAGAAACAAATATTTCAGTAAGGTGTAATGAGAAAAGTATGTGAATTCCTACAAAGAATTATCGTAGAAACCCTTTTTCCCAGTGATGATAACAAATCAGCAGTCCATAGTTTTAAACTGATATAGTTTTGAGGTACATATCCGCAGCCATGTTCAATTTGTTTTGCATATAATACTTCAGAATAACATACGAGATTGAAAAACAAATAGAGAAAAATAAGGACTCATATATTAAATAAGGGAAACACAAAGGTAATTCTTGGGAGTCACGGATGGCATAGCATGGAGAAAAACCGGATAAATATAGGAAAGTAACAACCACCAGACTATGCATATTCAAGGCTAACTAGGAAGGACGATAGTTTTGCAACATGCAATCGAGTGAACTTAAGGATTCAAAAATAAGTTACTCCAAAAGCAGAAAAACATGCGCACAGCAGTTCTTGCCTTTTTGCCATAAGATTGTTTAACATGATTTCAACTGTACATAATTTCTTGGCGTCTCAAACTTCCTTTAAAATTAGCAAACATGTGCCAATATACCAATGTACAGAGAAAATACCCTCTGAGCCATAACTAAATCAGATGTGCAAAAGATGAATCAAGGACATTCACCTCGCAAAAAAAAAGAGTATATTCGAAGTTTCAAATTAAAACAGTCATAAATAGAAAATTACTCTTCTGGGCCATGAGTTAAATATTATCATTAAACTTTAATCATCATTATGTTCTGGAGTGTTTGTAGCCACAAAACTAATCGGGAATTAAGAACTTTTTTAAATCAAGCATAGTTTTTTTGTAATACCAGATCTACATCATGTAGAGACAGAATGGACAGACCGGGCGCTAGAGATCCAAGCCATTATGAACACCTATTGGAGAGCTCATTTCTATATGGCAGTAGATCTAGACTCAAGGTTGGTAAGCAACTAGGTTGAGAGACTGGAGTCCTGTTGAGGATGAAAATCCGTCGAAGGAGAGTGAATTTGGGAGGCAGAGGCACGAGTGAATTGGATTGCATGGGCATGTGCACTGTACATGAGCTTAATGGCATGCCTACACATGTCGTTAAAGTAGGGAAGTTAGAAAAAAGGAGAGGCTCATTTTGGTGTATATGGGCTGCTGGTCAATTCAGTTCATGCATGATGAAAACGGGTGACATATCTGAACACAAACAATTAGTGACACTACTAGGAAAATGCTTATACATAGAAGTTTAACATTAGCGTTTGTTTGTGCCCCCACGCTACTGGTAATTATCAGTAGCGCTGGGCACAAAGAACGCTACTGGTATAGATTAGCAGCAGCGCTTGTTTCCTTTGGGCATGCTACTAGTAAATATCTCCGACCGTTGCCCCGCGGACAGGTTATACTACTAGCGCGGGTTTGCTAGGATGCGCTGGCACTAGAAACATAGTCATAGCGCGGGTCGCCACATGCGCTACAACTAACCCAGCCCAGCGAGACAAGCAACCCAGTCCAGCGAACAACCTCTCTCATTTTCCTCCTCTTCCTCCCGCGAACCCTCGCCGCCGCCACCAACAACGGGCGAATCCGGCTACTTCCCCCAGCCCTCGCCGGAGCAAAGCACATTCACGAGTTCTCCTGGCGACCGCGCTTCCTTTCCTCCGGCCAGATCCTCTCTTCCCGGCCGCAAGCGCTCGCGCTCGACCCCTCCCCGCGGCTAGGGTTTCGGCTGCCTCCAACTCCGGCGCGGTGAGCTCTCCTCTTCCCTCGATTCATGCCCTCCTCTCTCCCCTTATTTCTTCTCTCCCCGCCCCCCTCACTAGTTTCTTCAATTCGGTGCCGCAGCCACCCTCCTCCATGGGCGAGGACGACCACCACGGCACGCACATGGTCGAGCTTGCCGTCGTCTGCTCCGGTGCGGTGCTGGGCCAACGACCTCCGCCTCCACGGCTCCTAGCTTGGGTAAGCACCCCCATCACCATGGTCATCTCACTTTCTTCCTCCTTTTTGCATCATGTTCTTGCTGCTCCAGTGATTTGTTCATGGAGGTCATAACTCTATCCTTTTGCTGCATCTAAAAGCTGGTACTCTGCCAGTCTTGATAATACACATGGACTCACATTTGGATCTCTGTATGATTGGTGTTTTATTAGATGTTCAGATGCATGGTCTTGGCAGCAGTGTTGGACACTATCATCTTGTACTGTTGTCACACATGGCATTGACCAAACAGTGAGCACAGGTGATAACCCACAAGTATAGGGGATCGCAACAGTTTTCGAGGGTAGAGTATTCAACCCAAATTTATAGATTCGACACAAGGGGAGCCAAAGAATATTTGAAGGTATTAGCAGCTGAGTTGTCAATTCAACCACACCTGGAGATTAATTATCTGCAGCAACATGATCAGTAGCAAAGTAATATGATAGTTTTGATAATAGTGATGGCAGTAACAGTAACAGTAACAGTGATAGCAGCATTTTGTAACAAGTGTAACAGTGATGATAGCAGTAGTAACGCAGCAAGATCAATATAAGATAAATTCGTAGGCATTGGATCGGTGACTTGTTGAATGATATTCATCATGTGACAGCTATAACCTAGGGCGATACGGCACTAGCTCCAGTTCATCGATATAATGTAGGCATGTATTCCGTAAATAGTCATACGTGCTTTATTAAAAGAACTTGCATGACATCTTTTGTCCTACCCTCCCGTGGCAGCGGGGTCCATATTGGAAACTAAGAGATATTAAGGCCTCCTTTTAATATAGAACCGGAACAAAGCATTAACACATAGTGAATACATGAACTCCTCAAACTACGGTCATCACCGGGAATGGGCCCGGTTGTTGTCACTCCGGGGTTGCCATATCATAACACATAGTAGGTGACTATAACTTGCAAGATCGGATCTAAAATATGGATATAATGATGAATTCATAAACGGTTCAGATCTGAGTTCATGGCACCTAGGCCCAAAATGACAAGCATTAAGCATAGCAAAGTCATAGCAACATCAATCTAAGAACATAGTGGATACTAGGGATCAAGCCCTAACAAAACTAACTCGATTACATGATGAATCTCATCCAACTCCTCACCGACCAGCGAGCCTACGAAGGAATTACTCACTCCCGGTGGGGAGCATCATGGAATTGGCGATGGAGAAGGGTTGGTGATGACGAAGAACGAAGACCCCCCTCTCCGGAGCCCCAAATGGACTCCAGATCTGCCCTCCCGAGGAAGAATAGGGCTTGGCGGCAGCTCCGTCTCGTGGAACGTGATAATTCTTTCTCCCTGATATTTTTCTGGAAATATGTGAATTTATAGTATAGGGGGGTCGTCAGCAGGGCCACCAGGTGGGTACAACCCACCTGGGCGCGCCAGGAGAGGGGGGCGCGCCCTGGTAGGTTGTGCCCAACCAGGGGCCCCTCTCTGATGGGTCTTGGCTCCAGAAATTCTTATTATTGATATAAAAAATCCTCGCAAAGTTTCGTTCCATTCCGAGAACTTTTATTTCTGCACAAAACAACACCATGGTAGTTCTGCTGAAAACAGTGTCAGTCAGGGGTTAGTTTTATTCAAATCGTGCAAATTAGAGTCCAAAACAAGAGGAAAAGCATGAGAAAAAGTATACGTTGGAGACGTATCAACAAGCCCATGCTTCGTGAACTCTTTGGGTAAACACAGGTAGCAATCGTCGAAGCAGTTTGATTGGTGCTTATATGTGATAAACATTGCAGTTCTTCGTAGTAATACCGTGTGCTAGGTACCTGATTCATTCATTTATAACTGAAAACAATCTTGAGGGTCTCAGAAAAACAAAAGGTTAACTGAAGAAGAAGAAAATCAATACTGAAGGAATTAACCAGCAAAAGATGAGGATGATTACTGTGGGGGTTTACAGTACTGCACAATAATTTTCTGTCAAAAAACTAAAGTTAGTGACAAAAGAAACTGAAGTAATTGAAAACCAAAGCAATTTAGGAGCCTCAACTAGTTATGTAGCAGTAGTACTACCTAGGACCATCGGCCAGATTTGTCTAAATTTATACACATCAAACAGAAAAGGGACAGGTTGAATATGCAACCACAACAGAGAGCATGACACAATCTATAATGTCCTCTGCTCTTCAGAGGGATCGGAGCTACAAAATTAGTTTTCCTTTGTAAAACGAAGATGTAGGCGTCAATAACAAAATGTGCTGAGATTTCATGATTATACTAGCAGTACTTCTTCCTCACTAATAATCAACTAAGGCCAGGCATGTTATTTCGCAGACTAGATTAGTTCAGTAGAATTCATACTGCATAGTACATCACCTATTATTAGTGGTCCCAAGTACATTAATGGTTACATAAAGATCAGGTCTAACTAGTAGAGAGGAAGATTAATTACACATCTTCTGTCAACTACTAAGGCTTCCTGTGTTATTTTGTAGACTAGATTAGTTCAGTAGAATTCCAATTAGATCAGGTACAACGTCTGTTGATGGTATCAAGTACATATGGCGATGAGTAGTAGTAGTTGGAACCAGTCAAGGGGAAATTGCTATTAGGACAAGCAGAGTACAGTAGGTGGTGATCAGGATGCCCGAAAGCGTTTTGACAAGGCTAGCCTTCTGTACGACCAGGTAATGCTGTTCTCAGTTCATTTCAAAGTTACAATATTAAACATGTCTTCAAGGTGATTCTGAAGCTTGTGTCATGGGTTCAATCTTGTGGCAGCAATAACAAAGTTCAATATGTTGGCTTATTGTGAACAAAATGATAGAGTTGTATATTCTCCTATTTTTGTTTTGGTGTTTGTTTACGCTGTTCCCGTCAACCTGCCAATATGATAGCCAACTTTCACTATAATCAGAAGGAGTCTGTTTGCCATAATGTGTAGATACTATTTCTATGTTATTTTTCTGTCTACTAACTCCTTGTTGCTAAAACAGTGACCCATGGTAAAAATTAATCTACTATAAGCATAATCTACTTTTTGCTGCATTTTACTGCAGCGTGGCACCGATATGATAGCTTTATTCAATTTTTGCTGTTGATCAGAATGCTATCATTTGTAGCTGTTATTGCATTTTTGACAAAAGTCGGGTTTGTTTTTAAAAAGGGTCTCGCTGACTGATTTGTGTTCTCACCCAGGCTCATGAAAGGTATTTATCCTTGAAGAAACAAACAATGAAAGACAAAGCAACTGCAGTTGAGGATGTAAGTTCCTTTCTTTATTTCACATTATCGAACTTTTGTTAGAAGCCATGATCACTAACTAGCTCCACAGTGCCAGATCATCATTTGAGCAAGCTCGTTTCAACCTGGTAGGTGTACTGCTTCCCTGTATCTCTATTCACTATATCTCTATTTGAGCAAGCCAGATTTGGACGCTGACGCGTACTAACAAGTTTTTACTTTCTCGACTTGGCCGCAGGGGTGATCGACACGAAGTACCGCAGCCTGGTGGGCATCGTGCTCTTCAATCACTCGGAGGTGGACTTCACCGGGAAGCCCGGAGACCGCGTCGCACAGATGATCGCAACGCCGGAGGTCGCCGAGGTGGAGGACCTCGATGCCATCGTTCGGGGGCGGAGGGGGGGAGGGAGGATTCGGGTCCATCGGCATCTGCACTCCGAGTCTTGGTAGATACATCTAGATAAGTGGTTTGGTTGTTTGTGTCTGATGTTAAAGGGGATCTCGTGATCTCTTTGAGTTGAGATGTTCAATGTTTCATTCATGAATGCTGCAATTCTTAAGATGGTTCTGTGAGCTTAGTTTATTGCACTGGCCATGTCTTGATTTGCTAAAAAGTTCCTGCTGCGTCTGACTTTTATTTTTTTAATATCTAATTAGATAGCTGTAGCGTGGGTGGGAAATGGCACGCTACTAGTGCTTAGGATAGCAGTAGCGTAGGTGTGGAATAGTGGTAGCGTGGGTGGCACCGCGCTACTATTAACTTTTTAGCTGTAGCGCGGGGTAAAAAACACGCTACTGCTAAAATTTAGTTGTAGCGCCTTAGTAGTAGCGCGGGAACCCACGCTACTGGTATGCAGAAAACCAACGCTACTGGCAGTGTTTTTCCTAGTAGTGTGATGAAAACACCAAACCAAACACCATAAATCAATAAACCAGAAATATCAGCCTACTCAGTTCAGTTCAGTTCTTTGTTTTTGTTATAAAAATTGTTCACCTCTAACCGTAATAGCCTGCAAATAATTTTTTGTAACTTATGACTGAGAAATGGCACGGCAAAGCCTATGTCACTCTCTAGTTAGACTGAAAAGCAGACGAAAATCATCAGCCAAATGCTTGTTATGTACTCCTTCCGGCCCTTTTTAGTTCGTATATAAAATTTGTCTGAAGTTAAACCTCATAAACTTTGACCAAGTTTATAGAAAAAATTACCAACATTCAAAATGTGAAATTAACAACATTAGATGCGTCATGACTTTAGTTTCATACTGTATAAGTTTAGCATTGTAGATGTTAATATTTTTTCATACAAATATGGTTACGAAGTTTGACTTCAAACAATTCTTATATGCAAGGACCGGAGGGAGTAATAGTATAGTCAGGCCCACATATATGTACATGCACACACACAGAGACCTACTCGGCCATGCGCACAACAGCCAACTCCAACTTTGACTAAACCCGTCCGTAGGGCAACATCCTTTGACTTGTAGTGCAAGCTAGCACAACATGCAAGCCATGCAATTGACTCGATTTACTCCGAGTACAATCACAATACGGATAACATAGCTAACTCCATCAGCATCCATAGCCAGAGCAATATCGAACTCCATCTGCACGCGGTTTGCTTAAAGAATACGCTGATGGATGGAATCCGGGTGGTGCGCGGTCAGTACCCAATACGTAGCCTAGTCGATCGCGCATTCATGCACGATCTATATATACAGAAATGTTTGCGTTGCTCTAGCTCAACCCTAGCTCCCTCCCCCCTTTCCTCGATCTCCTGCTTCCACCTCCGATCCATCGCCAAGCCCCGCATCAAGTCCACGAGAAGCGAAGCCCTAGTCAAGCTCGAGCGCCATGGCTGCCGGCAAGCGACCAGCTGCCGGCCACGGGACGGATCAAGAACCAGAAATCTCCTGCTGCAAGAGGAGGCGCGTCCGCATCGGAAGCACCGCGGCCTTCGAGTTCGATGACACGCCCTGCCTCGGCGAGGGCAGCTTCGGCGCCGTCCTCAAGGCGCGCCACCGCGTCACGGGCAAGACCGTCGCCATCAAGGTCCTCCGCTCCCACGGTGATCTTGCCACCGCCAACAAAGAGATCCAGGACGAGGCCGGCTTCCTCGAGGCCTGCACCCCGAACCCTTACGTCGTCGGCTCCCACGGACTCTTCCGCGACCCTGAGACCTACAAGCTCTGCCTCGCCATGGACTACGTCGGGCCCAACCTCCACGCTTTCTTGTCCGAGAGGCCGCCGCTACCGGAGGCCATCGTGAAAGCCTACATGTGGCAGCTCCTCACCGGCGCCAACAAGATGCACAGCCACCGCATCCTCCACCGCGACATCAAGCCCCACAACATCCTGGTCGGGGAAGGAGGAAAGATCCTAAAGTTCTGCGACCTCGGGCTGGCCATGTCCTTGAAGACCGCGAGGAAGCCGTACGAGTTCGCCGGCACCATGCCCTACATGGCCCCCGAGATGCTCCTGGGGAGGCCGGACTACGACGCGGGCGTCGACGTGTGGTCGCTGGGATGCGTCATGGCCGAGATGCTGACCGGCAGGATGCTGTTCAAGGCCGACAAGAAGGACGACAGGGCCGCCCAGCTCTCTGCCATCTTCCGCGTTCTTGGCTTCCCGGACGAGAGCACGTGGCCGGACTTCGTCGCGGCCGAGGTGCCGCGAGTGTTCTTCTCTGCGCAGGCGCAGCAGCACAACACAAACACGCTGGGAAACCTCTTCCCCCGGGAGACCTTGTCCCAGGACGGCTTCCAAGTCTTGAAAGGGCTCCTCGAGTGCAACCCGGCGAAGCGGCTGACGACGGCCGCCGCCCTCCAACTCCCGTGGTTCGCGCCCAAGCTCCACACCGACGACGTGATCGAGCCGTTGCCGCCAATAAGGAGGAACGTTGTGCGGATCAAGATCGTTCCGGCGGGGACACTCAAGAAGAAGAATGTGCTGCGGATCAAGTTCACTCCGCCGGCGACACCCAAGAAGAAGAACCTGCGGCGGATCAAGGTTATCCCACCGGCGACGCCAGGAACAAAGAAGAACCTGCTGCAGCGGATCAAGGTCATCCCACCGGCGACACCACAAATGAAGAACGTGCTCAGAATACCACTTGCGATGTGGAACAAGGCCATGTAGTGTAGCTAGCTAGATGCTTGCTAGCATATGTGCTTCCCGGTGCAAATCGTAGCATGGTGGTTTTGCCTTTTTGCTGACCTTTTGAAACCTTGTACTGCTATTTTGGAAAGGGCTTGTCATCGCCGCCCTTGTCCATCTAGCTATATGTAATTGCTTGGAGATGATGTCCCTCGAACTGAGCATGTTGTAAATCAGTCATGTTTAATACTGTATATATCATCATCATTGCCCTTCTACTTCTATATATGTCCTTTTGTTAATCTAGCGGAGTGGCCATCGCAAATTTGAGGGCATCATACTAACTGCATGAAATGTGCTAAATATTTATTTATATACCATTTAGATATTTTTGAAATAAACTTGACCTTGTATGGTACTTGTAAAAAATCCACAAAAAAGAAAAGAAAAACATTGACTTCTTTTCAGAATAAACAAATATTTCGGCCGAAATAGCGTGAATAGTGACCTATAATAGTAAATAAATCTTGTTTTTTGCCCTAAAGTCAACGCTAGTTTTTTATTCATGAAAATTTATATACTAGTGCAAATTATTTGAAAAAAATTATAAACTTTTCGACTTTCTTAAAATTATTAATTCGTTTCCCCATATTAGGTGTATATACACCCAGGAATCAAAGGGTATTTTCCGAGGTACATGCATACTACATGCAATTAGCAATTCCCAAAAAAACGAATAAAAAGTGTAACAACGAACAACACTCCCACTAGAAGTGTACTTTACCAAGGTAAAGGGCAAATATAGTGTCAGAAGCCCATGTTCACACACAAAGGAAAATTAAATCTGAAAAAAAGATTTAATTTAAAAAACTTTTAAAAATAATCTTTGAGATGCTTATGGATATTCATGAACAAACAAACATTGTTATTTTTATAGAAAAAATGTTAGTGCTCCATTTAGGCAAATGTTTAAGTGTTACAATTATTATCTTTTCATTGGGCGAAAATTGACCGGTTTTACATGAATAGTATCAAGAAGAAAGAGGACTTGGCTATTTGGCCAATTTTAGTTTGACCCGAGAGGTTATTTATAGCTACGGTAAGTGCTTAATACTGACAAATTTGCGCCAGCGTTGAGGCTACGGTGTCCATGGTACGAATGGACAGAGCCAACAAAGTTGTGGGTTGGCATGGAAAACCCATGTGACCAGGACGACCTTAATTTCTTCTATGCATCCACCACCATATCATTTTGGGCAATGGAGCTAAACCGCCTTTCTGGGACTCCCCTTGGCTCCTCGGCCGCAAGCCTAGGGACATCGCCCCCTCATCGACGACGCGTCCAGGAGAAAAAGTTGGAAGGTGCGTGAGGCCGGCAAGGAAAATGCTTGGATCTTCAAGATCAACCCAGCCACCATGGTGTCCGCCTAGCACATCAGTCAATTCTTCACCTCATGGGTGCTTATTAATGATTTCCACCTTGACGACCACATCGAGGATGACATCGTGTGGAAGCTTGCGGAGAGTGGGCACTACTCTGCGGCCTCGGCTTATCGCGCGCAATTCTTGGGGAGAGTCATGTCACCTCTGGACTCCATGCTTTGGAAGGCTTGGGCGTCGCCGAAAGTCAAATTTTTTGCTTGGTTGGCCATCCAAAACAGGATCTGAACGATGGATAGATTCGCCAAGCGAGGTTGGCCAAATTATGGTCTTCATCCTCTTTGCAAAATGGTCCAGAAAACCGGAGCACACTTGCTTTTCAATTGCTGGTTCACCTTGAGGTTATGGAATTTGGTCAAAGAGTGGCTCCACCTTGACGGCATTGACAAGCACCAGACTGCATATTCAAGGCTAACTAGGAAGGACGATAGTTTTGCGACTTGTAGTAGAGTGAACTTAAGGATACAAAAATAATCCAAAAGCAGAGAAGAAAAAACACGCGTGCAGTAGCTCTTGCCTTTTTGCAATAAGATTGTTTAACATGATTTCAACTGTACATAATTTCTTTGGCGTCTCAAACTTCATGTAAAATTGGTAGACATATGACAATATACCAATGTGGGCGTGCCCGGACGTGTCCGGGACTCTCATATTCGTCTCAGATTTGAGCTGGATATGGGGAGTGTTGGTCAGTCCGAGCGTTTGAGCCGGTTATGGGGAGCTTGTTGGGTGCCAAATTTTTATCCGGTCGTTTGAAATGGATATGAAAAGCCTAGTTGTACAACTAGTTCAGCAAATTAATTTAAACCGCAAAGACTTTTGAGCAAACAAGAGAGAAATAGCCTACAAGGCCTGACCGACGTCCAACCGACTCCCTCTCTTCTTTCTTCTGCCGTTTATTTAAGAACTACTCTACGAGCGTTTTTATACTATATTAGTATAAAAACGCTTTTATATTTATAAGACGGAGGGAGTAGTATATCACCCAGAAATCGGAATCTTTGCCTCCAGGTGGTGCACTGTCGCTGTCGTGACCCTCCCACCTCCACCGAACAACTCTGTGACTGTGAAGTGTATCAGCAAAAATCCGTAGAAACTAAACAGAGAGCACCATTTAAAACGACAAACTCGATCATACACAAAAATGGCGCATCGATTGGTCCAGCGCGAATGAACAGCTTTCGCTTTCCTTTTTGCAAAGGAAGAAGAAGTTCATCGCCTGAAAAAACATTCATGGGAACAAGCAAAGAATAAATCTACTCAACAGAAGAGAGAAGAGGCACGGATCTCCAGAAACACCCACCAGCTTGTTCCTTCTCGTGCTCTCCGCGCTGTTCCCCGGGCCGCCGCGTCGCTCCAAGAAGCCAGCGGCACCAAAGCCCTGTGCCGAGTGAGTGAGGGATAGCAGAGCAGGAGCGTCCCGTGAAGCCTCCTGGGGCCCGAGGAAGCGGTGGCCTCAGCTCCGAAGCAGCTCGCCCGACCGCCGGATCTCCCGGCCTCCCGCGCGCGCCGGCGCGGCTCTCCCGATTGGTTGCCGACGCCTGACGGGGACTGAGTGGTTGGTGGAGGAAGGGGAAAGGTGGGGTCTCGCTTCCTTCTTCCTACTTTAGCGTCTTTTCTCGCAGATGTCGAGTTTGGGATCTTTGCCTCTTCTAACAGACGGCAGCATTTCCTGACCTCCTGTGTATGATCCTACTGTTACTGATCCGAGTGGTTAATCCCGTTAATTTGCAATTGCCTGCCCCATGGTGTCATCGGGGCTGATGAATTCCGTGCATTGTTTGGGCCAATTCAGCCTCAGGGCATCGTCTCACTGCTTAATTATGCACGATTTTCGGCATCTGATTCTGATGTGAAACCCTCGGCGAAATGGTGAGCTTACAGAACGAACACACAATTGTATCCTGATTTTTTGCTTTTATATATGTTCTGCTAGGTAAGGAAGCATGGCGGCGAGGCATCTCCTCCTTCTCGCGCTTGTCTGCCTACATGCTCCGCACTCGGCTTCGGCTCAGCAGCCGGAGGAGGCGACGGTCATAGTTAAAGGATCCACTAAAATTGCTGTGACGGATGTGAATTACATCTGCGCCACCATTGACTGGTGGCCGCCGGAGAAGTGCAACTACAATCAGTGCCCATGGGGCCAATCTTCCATTCTGAATTTGGTACGCTTATCTTCTTGACTTGTTGTCAGTAAGTAATAGGCTGTTAATGTACATTGCGGTTCATGGACTGACTTGCTTTTCGTGTTCATGTTGTTCCCAACAACTGGTTTGTTCAGGATTTGGATCACCCCTTTCTGGCTCAAGCCATTCAAGGTATAATATTTTAGTCTTCATTCAGTAGTTGCTGCTGGGTCTATGTTAGTTGTTTTTCTAGACTATGTACTATGATCTATGCTCATAATTT
This sequence comes from Triticum aestivum, assembly GCF_018294505.1. Classification (NCBI taxonomy): domain Eukaryota; kingdom Viridiplantae; phylum Streptophyta; class Magnoliopsida; order Poales; family Poaceae; genus Triticum; species Triticum aestivum. The sequence goes on along the minus strand of NC_057805.1, from coordinate 419,054,331 downwards.
GCCCACCTACTGTGAACTTTGTATTCCAAAAAAGGTTATGTTCTCTCTGCAATGATACTATCGCTTGTTACGGTCTCTAGTTTATCAAGTATCACAAGATATGTAAGGCAACTGCTCCAGAATTCTGACATAATACAGTATGCAGCATATGTAGTTACAGTCATGTCAGTGGATTTTTTCGAAAAAAAAAGTCATGTCAGTAGATTATAATTATTTTGACTTGCAGAAATATTTTGTAATTGTAGGCATTAGTTGGTTACTTTGATGAATATATAAAAAGATCTTTATTCTGTCTGCAGAATTTCATAATTTGAGGATTAGGCTGGGAGGCTCTTTGCAAGACCGAGTTGTTTACGATGTTGGGACAAATAGTCCGTGCTCTCCATTCACAAATGTGTCAAATGGTTTGTTTGGTTTTTCAGCCGGTTGTCTAAGTATGGATAGGTGGGATAAACTGAATGATCTATTCCAAAAAACAGGGTGAGGCGTCTAATATCAAGTTTTTTGAATTTAGCATGCATAACTTGTGTCAGATGTTCACATATTGTGCTCGCATAGCCATAACCATGTGATATTGCATTTCCATCATTGTTCTGGATGCTTTTTTAACCTACTGATAGTTGAAGAAAATAACCAGCAGCCTTGTTTTTTCTGCATGTCTTCTCGACATTATATTTTGTTTAGGGAGGAGATATGGTAAAAGTGAAACCAAGCCAGATGAAGTTATCAACATAACTAAGTGAAATATATGTACAAGGAACTGATGTGCACAATGAGGGACATGTGCTTGTTTAGCATCATTTGTTCATTTTATAAGTGCTCAACAGAACTAGCTCATGGGTGAACACAAATCTATCTGCAGAGCAATTATCACATTTGGTCTGAATGCACTCCATGGAAGGTATAATGTCCAACGTTCCTTCTGGGCAGGGAAGTGGAACTCTACAAACACCTATGATTTTGTCGAATACACAATCTCAAAAGGATATCCAGTTGACTCGTGGGAATTCGGTAATCTACTGTATTTTTTTGTTATGTGCTCAGCTCTTCTATGTTATCCCTTCTGAGTTCTGAAGGCATGAATATTTTTTTCTTGTCAGGTAATGAGCTGAGTGGGCATGGAACCGGGGCAAGAGTTGACGCCAAACTTTATGGAAAGGATGTAATTGAACTTAAATCCATACTCCGGCAGTTGTATAGGACACCGCTCTCCCAGCCACTCCTGTTAGCCCCTGGAGGATTCTTTGATCAACAGTGGTACACCCAGTTACTTCAGACTTCAGGTCACGGTGTTGTTAATGCCTTGACGCATCACATTTACAATCTTGGTGGAGGTATGTGATATGTCGCTTTTGCTGTGGTGGCATTTAGAAAAGGCTCATTTTGCTGCTCCAAAATCATATCTTGATGTTTTGCATGACTTAGAGATATCAGAAGGAATGACTCTGAGAATTTTGTAGGCAGGACTTCGCTAATGTTATGTACTTCCTCCGTTCCTAAATATAAGTCTTTTTAGAGATTCCAATATGGACTACATACGGACCAAAATGAGTGAATCTACACGCTAAAATATGTCTATATACATCTGTATGCAGTTCATATTGAAATCTCTAGAAAGAATCGGCCCACGAGCCAGACCCAGGAAGAATACGAAGTCCAATTTCCTCAACCGCGCACACGGATAAGACGCGAGACAGTTTCTGAGGGATAGAAGTCTTGATCGGGCCAAGCCAGCATAACAGTTAGTAGTTCGCACTACTTTCTCTTCCGAAGCGCGCACATTCGAGTTCAGTATGGATGCACTGAGCGCTTAAGACCACTCGCTGGATGATATGGTCAATCATACTCCAGAGTGGGGACAGCATAACAATAACATTCTCTCTTTAGATTCGAGATGTATTGATCGAGACGTGCCTCACTCTAGTGTACAGCTATATTTAGGAACAGAGGGAGTACATGTCTTACTAATGGTTGTCCCCTGCAATAAAATAATATATTGCCGTGCTGTTTTAAATTTTTAATTTGGGTGCTTCTTGTGATACATAATGTGAAGGAAAGGCATCATGAAATTCCTAAAAAAAAGGGCTTACATAAACTGTTTTTTGAAGGAATAGCAAGCTCTTTCTTAACATCCTAATACAGTAGTAGAATTTATTCAACCAGTTGATGTGATTAATATATAGAATGCATCAGCGGTGACACTTTGTTTTCAGGGGATGATGTCCACCTTATGAGGAAGATAGTAGATCCTAAGTACCTAGATCGTGCTGAAGACACTTACCGGGACATGCAACTTACCCTTCAAAGGCATGGAACATGGGCTTCTTCTTGGGTTAGTGAAAGCGGTGGGGTGTTCAACAATGGCCGTCAACTGGTGTCAAATACTTTCATGAACAGCATCTGGTCAGCTCTCAACATTTTCTCATGAAATTTACACAAGTACAACATTGGTGTAGATGTATCTTTCTTTCTTTCTTTTTTGTGAAGGATGTAGACGTATCTTGTGTGAGCAAAAAGTCGTGACGTAATTTCAACGCAAACAGGTACCTCGATCAACTTGGAATGGCATCGAAGTACAACACAAAAGTGTTCTGCAGGCAGACTCTCATCGGTGGCAACTACGGTCTGCTTGACACGCAGACGTTCTTGCCAAATCCTGATTACTACAGGCAAGACTCACCTTTGTAAACTTCTTTTAGGCGGTTGCTGCAGTGTTTTCCAGAACGCGGCTCTTATGTGCTTTTTTAATTCAAGGACACCGGCTCTTATGTGCTGACCCCTCCTTTTGTTCGCAGTGCTCTGCTATGGCATCGGCTTATGGGCAATGGAGTTCTGTCAGTCGATATAAATGCACCGCGTAAGCTGCGTGCTTATGCCCACTGCAGCAAGCGACACGTAAGAATCCGACGCTTTCACCTTCTTAAAGCGGAACTGGTTGGGATAGTTTCAGATATTCTTAGATTTGTTGCCAACTTTCAAGTGATATGGCTATTCTACTTAGTTTGCTAAGTTTGTTGTGTCTGGAGAGTTACTTCAACTATATCATTGAAACATGTGCTAGTTCAACCATTTCTGCTGTTCTGAACAAAGCTTGCTTATTCCACAACGCAGAAAGGGATCACGCTCCTCCTGATCAATCTGAGCAACAGCACCGTGTACAATGTGACCCTCCAGAACGACCTCAACGTGAGCGTCGAGAGGAGAACCGGCCACCGGAGGCGCAGCGGCGGCCTGAGAAGAGCAGTGTCATGGCTGGGAAGCAAGCAGTCGAGCGAGAGCACGAAGAGGGACGAGTACCATTTGACCGCCAAGGACGGCGACCACCAGAGCAGGACGATGCTGCTCAACGGCGTCCCGCTGGAGCTGGGAGACGGCGGCGGCGTGCCGGCCCTGAACCCGGTGCCCGCCGCCGTGGATTCGCCCGTGCACCTGGCCCCGACGTCGATCGCCTTTGTGGTCCTGCCGAGGTTCGAGGCCAAAGCCTGTTCTTGAGGGAAGAAGGTTTTTTGTTCATTTTGTGGTGTGGAGATATAATCGTATAAAAGAGGAAAACGAGCAGAAGTATATCAATGCAAACATTCAAAGAGCTTGCCAAGGCTTTATTTATAAATTAAAAGTTTTAATTCATGTTTGTTGGGGCCTCCTCACAAAGAGGAGACGCCCTTCAAAAATAAAGGTATGCTGCTTAGTGTGGCGTGCACACGGTATTCTTTAGTAAAAGGCGAAAGAATAGTTCGCTTTGTGCTCACCACGCAGCTGCTTGCCCTCTCCATTCCACCACGGGTGCTATTTGTATCCATCCTAGGCACCTGCTCTTCTCTGCCGGGGCGAGGTGGTACTAAACCATCCTCCTTCCCCGCGTTGATGCTGCTGCACTGAGAAGAGGCTGTGGCCTCTCCGAAACCACGATGGGCCAGTCAATGCAGGCCCAGCCAGAGCTTGAACCATGAAGGCCCGTGTGGTCCGTCGTAGGCGCCGAGCTTCAGTTTCCTTCTTCGTTTTCGTTTTGCCTCATTGTCCAGGTCCAGCCAGAGCTTGAACTAGATTCAAAAAAAGAATTAAAAAATCCAGGGCTTGAACTTGAATTTCGAAATGACAAAACTAGATCAGGACTGGTAAATTTTGGATCGCAAAAAGAAAATGGAGACAGTTGTGAGTTGTTGCACTTTCTAGCTAGCTAGCTAGCGTGGTGCCGTTCAGTCCGATGGATGGAAGCGGCCAACTAATTCTAATTGTGTGTGCACGCGCGCACGCTCCATGGGTGCATCGGTCTTTCAGCCCCTGTGATCATACCGGTGCCTGCCGGCCACTGCCCAAAGCCCCAAAGCATGGTGGAGTAGTAGTAATTCCATAGCTAGCCATGCATGCTCGGATCCGCCGCAAAGGCCGCAAGAGACAGACGTGCAGGCACGGTGCGCGGTGAATCGGATCGGACGACCACTCCATCATGCCGCGCGCCTCGCTTCCGTGCGACGATGATCACCGCGGCCGCGGCCAGCATGCCGGCCGGCAGCGGCAGCCTGGCCGCCGCGCTTTCTGTCCCGCCCCTGCCGGCGCTATCTCTCCCCGTCCTCGACGTGCCCCCGTTCTCCTGCACGGGCACACGGCAGGCCCCACCGGCGCGATCGATCGATCGATCGATGATCCAACGCACGCCCGCACTCATCGCACATTCCTTCCACGTACATCTCCTCCTTTGCTTCTTAGTTCTTATCCGCTTCGCCTCGCACTCACGCGCCACTCGAGCGGTTGGTCGGCTCCTTCCTACTCCCTAGTCGTTTATTACAGCAAAATTGTCTCAGGTGAAACCAACCGGATAGGGGCGCGTATGGGGATTTTTTTTTAAAGAAAAGGCATAGGCCCGACTTTATAAATAAAGCCACACGGTAGAGTCACAGAGCAACCACAACAACAACAACGGGGACGAAGCCACCACCAGTTCACCCAAACACGGGCACGCAACGACGAGCACGAAAGTATGACGGATACATGGCACCCTGCCAGACACGGCACGCAGGCCGGATAGCTTAGGAAAGAGATAGCCAGCAACTAAGTCGAAGAACCTCCAAAATGCGAGATCAGACGACATCAGGATCCTGCCCAGAAAGAGACGACGCCGAGGTCCGAACTTTAGATATGAGCAGATCAAGAGCATCCCGGTCCTCCACCTTAGTCAATAATCTCCACTGCTGCAAGAAGATACATGATTTAAATAAACAATCAGCTGGTTTAGTAGGATAAGCATGTTCGATCGTAAATTTGTTCCTAATGGTCCATAACGACCAGCACATGGCACCCAGACCAACCCAGAAGATCCTCTTTGTCACACCAGCCAACGAATTGGCAAGGCCTCTGAGCTCATTAAAGGAGGAGGGATCCCAAGTGACCTGAAGCCAGGATCTGACACGGCTCCAAACTAGTTTAGCAAGCACACAATGGAAGAAAATATGATTCGTGTCCTCCAAGTCACCACAGAGAGCACAAAATTCCGAGCCTGGTCCATTCCTCTTACGGATTTGGTCAGCCGCGGGAAGACGGCCTCTAAAGGCCTGCCAGAGGAAGATTTTGATTTTCGAAGGCACACGAGAACGCCAAATGCTAGAAAATCTATTAGTAGGGGCACCACCAATAAGTTTAGAATACAAGGACTTAACCGAGAAACGGCCCGAGGCGGTATGAGGCCAAACCACCGAATCCGGAGTCTTCGAGAGCATGGGGAATAAGGCAGAGAGACTTTGCCAATCTTCCAACTCTTCAGGAGAAAGGGAGCGACGGAAAGCCGGGTCCCAATTATTAGCCGACACCTCCGCGATGGAGATATTCGGGTTAGGGCAGTAAGAGAAAAGAATAGGAAATCTCACAGAGAGCGGAGAGTCTCTGCACCACCAATCAAGCCAAAAACGAACCGAGGAACCATCTCCTATGAAAAACTTAACATGTTCGAGGAAAAGAAGTCGGACTTTAATAAGGTCTTTCTAGAATTGAGAACCACGCCGGGCCCCTGCAAACATCGGGCTAGAATGGGGAAAATACTTAGCTTTAAGAATAGAATACTATAAAGAGCTGGCCCCACTAGACATGATCTTCCACCACCATTTGATCATAAGGCATTTATTTATTCATGACAGACGTGTTAATGATTCCCAACCCCCTAAGGTTCTTAGGCCTACACATGAGTTGCCATTTAACAAGCCTATACTTTCGTCTGTTGTCAGCAACATTCCAATAGAAAGCACCCCTATGTTTGTCAAAACCCGCATGGGTCCCAGCCGAGAGAAGATAAAAGCCCATTAGGAACATAGGAAGGGAAGACAAACAAGCATTGATCAGAGCTACTTTCCTGGCGTTAGTATTATATCTGCCACGCCAGGGAAGAACCCTATTTCCCACCTTAGAGACAGCCGGAGCAAAGTCTTTTGAGTGAAGCAAGTCTGGCGAAATGGGAAGGCCCAGGTATTTAAAGGGGAAGGAGCCCAGGTTACAATTGAGGAGCCGGACCACTCTCAAAGCCTTCGAATCATCAACGCCAATGACAAAGACCTCACTCTTAGAAAAGTTAATTTTCAGTCCCGAAACGGCCTCAAAGCACAGGAGGATAAACTTGAGGTGGACAATGCAATCGTCGTTCAAGTCAACCATAATAATGGTATCATCAGCGTACTGCAAGTGAGTAACACCCTCCGAGATTAGATGAGAAACAACTGGCGTAATATGACCATGATGGGCAGCCCTAGACAAGATGCAGGAGAAGGCATCGGCAACGAAGTTGAACAGAACAGGGGACGCGGGGTCACCCTGTCGCAGGCCCCTGCCATTGACAAAGAAGTTACTAATGTGACCATTAACAGAAACCGCAGTGTGGCCCCCCGAGACCAGCTGCATAATACAGTGAACATACGCCCCATCGAAGCCTTTCGCTAAAAGAACCTTTCTCAGGAAAGGCCAACTGACCGAATCATAGGCTTTCTCAAAGTCCAATTTGAGGATAACAACTTTAGAGTTACGAGATTTCAGGTCATGAACAATCTCATGGAGGCAAAGAATACCATCTAAAATGAAACGCCCTTTGATGAAAGCAGATTGGAAAGGGTTGATAACTCTATGAGCAACAGGGGAGAGACGGTTCGCAAAACCTTTAGCCGGAAACTTGGCGAAGTTATTGATCAACGCAATAGGCCTGAACTGGGAAATCAGCTTAGTACCTTGAACTTTAGGGATCAAGGTGATCACCGCATAGTTGAGGCGAGATACATCAATGGTGCCCAAACAAAAGCCCTGAATAACATGACAGACCAACTGTCGCAATTGCGGACAGAATTTTTTGAAGAAGGGGATCGAGAACCCGTCCGGCCCAGAAGCAGCGTTGGGGTTGGCAGAGTTAACCACATCCCAAATTTCCTTATCAGAGAGGGGAACCATTAAGGCTTCATTTTCCTCGGCCAAAACTTTCATATTATTGTCCCACAGGGAGGATGAGATAGAAAAGCCAAAAGGAGGTTTGGCCCCTAACAACGTAGAAAAAAAATCCACCACATGAGAGAGGATCAAGGATTGGTCCGAGGACCGAACACCATTAATGATCAAGCTATTTATAAAGCACCGTCTTCTCCGACCATTGGCAATGGCAAAGAAATAAGCAGTAGGGGAATCCCCTTTTAGCGTCCAGTTCAACGTGCCATGTTGGCGCCAATAGACTTCCGCCTGATGATGCAACTGCATCAAGGCGGCCTCGAGGTTATAGCGCACAGCCCACCCAGCATCCGAGAGACCCAAGGTATCAGCTATTTGGTCAAGGTCCATAATCTGGGATTCAAGAGCATTCTTCGACCTACGTTCCTCCGCAGCATGGTTTCGGGACCAACCTCTAAGGAATTTGCGCAATTCATAGGAACAGGAATGCCAGTCATCCATAGGGCCAAAGGAACGAGGTTTGGGTGCCAAGAAGTTAAGGATCTTAGTAGCCAACATGTCAGTAAACCCTTCGACGAGCAGCCAAGAAGCATCAAATTGGAAACGAGAGGACGGTCTATCTTGCTGCATCCCAGCATCAAGAAGAAGAGGGGTATGGTCGGAGCCCACGTTACTTTTAGCGAGAAGAGAAGCCCGAAGAAAAAGGGAGTCCCACTTGGAACAGATGAACACTCGATCTAGCACAGATCTAATCAGGATGGCCTGATGATTTGACCAGGTAAAACGGGCCCCAACCCTAGGAAGCTCGCGGATAGCACATGTGCTAATAAAGTCGTTGAAAGCATTAGCCAAAGGCTAGGAAAAATTAGCATTGCTCTTGTCCGAGGGGGTGCGAAGAAGGTTAAAGTCACCACCGATAACTATCGGAATATTACAGGCCTCAATCTTAGCAGAAAGCTCATCCAGGAACAGGGAGGTCAGCGAGTGATCAGCAGGGCCTTAGACCACTATAAATTCCCACAGAATGTTAAGTGCTTTGTGAAAAACTACCATGCTTGCCCAAAATATATCATGATCAAAAGCCACAAAATCAAAGACATCCCTTTTGGAACCAATCAAGATCCCCCGAATGCCCCGAAGCAGAAGCACGTGCCAATCAAATCTATCCATGCCCGTAATAGCAGAAAGTTCATTAGGAGAAAAAGAATCTTTAAAGGTTTCAACTAGCCCAACAATATCAATATTATCCCCACAGATGATATCTCTAATCTGGTCTCGGCGCCCCCTAGCACCAAAACCCCTGATGTTCCAGAATAAGGCTTTCATTTATAGGATAGATTTTTGATGCGGAGACTCGACCTGCTAGGGGCAACATAGGGTTTTGACCTTTTGGATACACCCCTCCTGGAGGTGCTAGGCTGGGGTTGGCCACTACCAACCACCACGCCACCCCCTGATCCCCAACACCCATAGAATCCGAAGCCGCAGAGGCAACGGCCTCTTCAGCCTTAGCAAGGGCAGCCTGGGCCACCTCATTAGTCCGAATAGTAGAGAGAAGAAGGGAAGGCGAGCCTTGATCGGGATCGATAGTAACGCCCACATCAGACATGATATTTAACATGTGGTCATCAGAAAGAGAAGGTAAAACAAGTCGGATCAGGGAAAGAGGAGGAGTCGGACCATGATTGTTACCTGAAGGAGGGAGGTCCTTAGCAGCCGCACGACGCTCCGCCCGCGCCACCACCAATTCACCCGCGTCGCGCACCCGCCTGCCCTTGCGAGCCGTGGAGGTAGGTGACCCGATCGAGGGAGAGCAGGCCATGGGGGAGGCCGAAGCAGGGCCCGAGCGAGACATCGAACCAAGATCCTTGTCGAGGCGATGGCAAACTCCCGTCATAGACTGCTTAGAGCCCGAAGAAGCCCTGCTCTTCGTAGAAAATTTCCGCACTGAAGATTTCTTCTTTCTCTTGGACTGTGAAACATCATCAGCATGACCTGGGGAGGGGGGAAGATCCTCAATACCCGAGCGGGTGGGAGAGAGTGGACTGCCAGGAAGGTTGGAGCAGACTCCCGAGATGGGAGTGACCGTGGCTGAAGGCTTCTTGCGCAGCAACTCATCATCAGTAGGCATCCTTGGGTCAGATGAAGGGACAGCGTCCACCTCGCGTGGAGCCTTGTCAATAGGCGCATTAGATTTGAAGAGTTCCCGCTCAGATTCTTCCAGCCCGTCTCATTCGAATTGAGTAAAGCATGGGTCAGAGCCCCCACTAGGGTTATGCCCACCCATAGAGCCATCCCCATTCTTGTCTTGCTTGTCCGAGGGGTTGGATGGAGGAGGAGGTGGAGGGGGTGGAAGGCTTCAGCCCTTCAACCCGAACACGCAGTCTAACTCCATTGGGAGAGGGGAACACATCGATCGATCCACGGACACAAATCGGGTCAACACACCAATCTTGATACGAGCAGGACCAACCTTATCCAGAGACTCCGCGTCCACTTCCACCGGTTTACCAATCAGAGCGCTGAAGGCCATCAGAAAGGAAGAAGAACGAAGCCCCACTGGCACATCATCCACCAGAACCCAAACCTGAGAGAGAGGGCCAACAGCTTTAACACCACAGGAGGCGGGCTTCACCGACACCACCAGCTGATTGAGGGGAAGGGTGAAGCTAGTGCAAGACGCAATCATACGGAGACAGTCTTTGGAGGGGAAGACTACGGAAAACTCAAAGTCAGACAGTTGGTTCACTTGCCAATCCCATCCCTCGACGTCCGAGATACGGAGCCCTTCAAGTAGAGTTTGGGAGGAGATCCTTTGGTCTTGCACCGTGACAATGGCGGCATTGGAAAGGGAGGGGGCCGCAACCACAACAGGCAAATCACAATCCAAGGCAAAAAACGAACATCCAGGGAGGCCCGTACCAAAGTGAATGAAGGATGGCGGCTTCTGACGATTCTGACAATTGACAGTGAGGTGACCATCTGAACGGCAAATCAGGCAGAATGGAGGGTTGGTACATTTGGATTGGAAATGCCCGGGCTGGTGACAGGCAAAGCAGGTAAGCGCCGAGGGGATGCTTGGGGTGGAAGAGCTAGGGCGATGCCTCGAAAGGGGGGAGGAGGAGGAAGGATGCCATCCCCCACCCCCGACGAGGATGCGCCGGGGTGAGGGCCAGGAGGACGCCGGACAGGACCCGAGAAGGACCGCGGGGGCAGACGAGGCCCAGCGCCAGCAGGGCGAGGGGCCTGCCGCACCGGGGAAGGAGGCCCACGGCCCGCACCCTGGGCAGGCAAGGAACCCGACGAGGAAGAGCGCCCCCCACCAGCCGCCGCCGCCTCCCAGGGATCCAGCGCCGGAGGACACGCCGGCCCAGATCCAGAGCCTTGGGGGCCGGATCCAGGCGGAACGCGCTCACGCTCCGCGCGCTGGAGCCACTCCGGACCGGCAGCCCACGCAGCACGGTCGCGAGCCACCTGCTTACGAGCCGCCTGCTCCGCCTCCAACTTGGAGCGCAGGGAGGCCTCGAGCTCCAGATCCACACCCGAGCCCGGCGAATCCTCTCGCCGGCGCTTGCTACCAGAGACAGCATCACAAGATGAGCCCCTGGACTTGTCCATGGTGAGAGTCGCCGCGAAGGAGAGGAGGGGGGAGGGGGAGGGGTGGTTCTGACTAGACGGCGAATGGGAGCGCGGTGCCTACGCAAGTCAGCGGCGGAAACCGAAAACCCTAACAAGGGGGGACGGAACCACGGGGGACCCATAAATAGCCAGACCGAGCCAAACCCTCTTTGGCCCGGGGGGAAGGGGAGGGATACAGGCCAGCGGTAGCTGCACATGGCCCACATGGGAAGGGGAGGGGGAATCGTCCACTGACGACAGAGCGGGAGGAGCGGGTTGGACAGACATAATAGGATCAGGAGGCCCAGCGTCCAGCCCCCCACATGGCCCACTAGCCAGCGGAAGCGAGACCAGATCTAGGGCAGGCGCCACCGCCCCCACGGCGCGCACAGGCGCCGTCGTCGCCGGAGACGACGGACCTGAGCCCGAAGAAGGGGAGGGAGGGCAAACCACACCCGGAGCGGCATCCAGAATCCCAGACCGGGCGGGGGGAGGGGAAACTTACCAGACTTGCGACGACGGCGAGAAGATTGACATGTCGTTGGACGCAAAGCCTTCCGAGGAGACGGACGGACGCCTGAAATGATGGCCGGACTTTCGAGCTACCTATGGTGTGGCAGTCACTGACTGAGCACCCATCCATCCAGCGAGTGGGAGCGGAGAAAGCTCGACCTGCACTGCACGCACGTCCGATGGCCCGGGTTCGCACTAGTAGAAAACTGGTCTTTGGTCACAGGGCAATATTCACATTAGTCCCGGTTCAGTCATGAACCTGGACTAATGTGAGCATTGGTCCCGGTTCGTGCGGTCAGGGGCCTGCCGGGCCTCGTGGGGGCATTGGTCCCGGTTCGTCCGGCCCCTTTGGTCCCGGTTGGTGGGACAAACCGGGACCAATTGGCCTCGCTCCTGGCCCACCACCATTGGTCCCGGCTGGTGGCTTGAACCGGGACCAGAGGCTCACCCTTTAGTCCCGGTTCACACCACAAACCGGGACTAAAGGGCTGGTCCTAGTTGCGGTCAGTGTTTAGTCCCACCTCGCCAACCGAAGGGCGCTCACACCAGTTTATAAGCCTGTCCCTCTCTGCCTTGTTGAGATCCTCTCAAAGTGAAAATAGATGCCCTTATACAGGGAATTTGACCTAAATTCACAGTAAATTTCTTTGAATTTCATAGAAATTTATTATGAATTTAGGTTGAATTTTCTCTATAGGCGCATCTATGTTCATTTTTTTATAGTAAATAAAATAAATAAACCTTAATAAAATAAATAAA
>NC_057805.1:419035630-419041576 GCF_018294505.1 Triticum aestivum | reverse complement strand
TAAATAAAAATAAATAAACCTTAATAAAATAAAATAAAATAAACTATAGTAACTAAAATAAATAAACCTTAATAAATTAAATAAAAATAGCAGCAGTAAAATAAATAAAAATAAAATAATTAAAGTAAAATACATAAGTAATTAGAAATAAAATAAATAAGTTTTTTGTTGTAAGTAGAAACAAAACAAAATAAATAAAGCAAAAGAGAAAAAAAATTATGCCACCTACTGGGCCACCACGGCCTGAATATGACTAGAAACCCATCCATGGGCCAGGATTCAGGCCCGCAGAAGGCCCAGTAGGCCCCACAGGCAAAGAGAACGGTTAGGCCCGAAAGCCTGCAGTTGAGAGGAGCTCGATAGGGTGGGCGCAGCAGCGCTTATAAACCACTCTCGAGCTCTCTCAACTAGCGAGGTGGGACTAAACTTTTGAGCGGGGCAGCACAAGGCCTTTGGTCCCGGTTGGTGCCACCAACCGGGACTAAAGGGGGCAATTGTCCCGGTTCATGGCACCAACCGGAACCAAAGGCCTTTAGTCCCGGTTGGTGCCACGAACCGGGACCATTGAGTTCCCTATATATACCCCATCGCCACAGCAGAGCACTCCACAGTGCTCTGTTTTTTCTGGCCGGCGAGGGGAGGGCATTTGGGTGCTCTAGCTCACCTCCTATGCACATGAGGTGTTCGATGAAATGTCTGAGCCACACTAGTTAATCTTTCTCCTCTCGAAACTCGACCTCCGAGCTCCATTTTCCCCGAGATTTGTCTAGGTTTAGCGGTCCGTCACGTCCCGTCCCCGTCTTCACCGCCGTTGATCGCCCGCGCCGATCTCGTCGCCAGCACCACCGTGGTGAGCCTCTTGTTCTTATCTTCTTTCTGAAAGGAAAAAAATTCTTACTTTAGATAGTTACTTGTCTAATTTTGTTACTTTTATTATTCCTTCTTATTACACAGTGCGATGGTTTTGGTATCCACCCCCGTCGGCCCTCATCCTGTTTATGATTCGGATGTGGTATATATTATCTTTTTATAACTATTTGGTTCATTTATTGTTTATGACAAATATACCGACCAACGTGGCATAGATTTTATTTATATAGGAGGTGGTTGAACCGGAAATTCTAACCGACCCTATTGTCGAGAGGTAAAATTTAGTTGAAGAAGAAAACAATTACTTGAAGGAAAAAAATTGAGGAGGAGAAGATGATATTGGAGTTGCATGTTGCGGATGTCGTCGATGATCACAAGATCAAGATGGATGCAATGCGCTTGAAGATTAGAAAGATTAGAAAATATGCCATTCATACCGAGGCTTGGTATCATTATGCCGTTGGATCAATTGTTACCTTGGTTGCGATTATGATCGCATTTGTTTTCGCATTGAAATGTTTTACATAGTTTCAATGTATGGTTTAATTAATTAGATGCTCTGGAGAGCTATATATATGTTGTTAGATGAGAACTATGTATGTACTTTGGTTTTAATGTGATGATGAACTTCTATTAATTTGGTCACTTAATTATCTATTCATGATGTTCTGTAATGGTTTTTGACACACTTAATTATATATAATGCACGCAGATGAACCGACAATGGATGTACGGTGACAGACACACCTCCGAGTACATTAAGGGCGTGCATGATTTTCTCGAAGTGGCTGAGGCAAACAAGCAGAATGGTTTTATGTGTTGTCCATGCCCTATATGTGGGAATACGAAGTCTTACTCTGACCGGAAAATCCTTCACACCCACCTGCTTTACAAGGGTTTCATGCCACACTATAATGTTTGGAGGAGGCACGGAGAAATAGGGGTTATGATGGAAGACGGCGAAGAAGAAGAGGACGATGACAACTATGTGCCCCTTGAATACGGTGATGCTGCAACGGGGGAAGCTGCTGAAGATCAAGAGGAACCAGACAATGTGCCCAATGATGCTGCAAGGGGGGAAGCTACTGAAGATCAAGAGGAACCAGTGCCCAATGATGATGATCTCCGTCGGGTCATTGTCGATGCAAGGACGCAATGCGAAAGTCAAAAGGAGAAGCTGAAGTTCGATCGCATGTTAGAGGATCACAAAGAAGGGTTGTACCCCAATTGCGAAGATGGCAACACAAAGCTTGGTACCGTACTGGAATTGCTACAGTGGAAGGCAGAGAATGCTGTGCCTGACAAAGGATTTGAGAAGCTATTAAAAATATTGAAGAAGAAGCTTCCAAAGGATAACGAATTGCCCGACAGTACATACGCAGCAAAGAAGGTCGTATGCCCTCTAGGATTGGAGGTGCAGAAGATACATGCATGCCCTAATGACTGCATCCTCTACCGCGGTGCGTACAAGGATCTGAACGCATGCCCGGTATGCGGTGCATTGCCGTATAAGATCAGACGAGATGACCCTGGTGATGTTGACGGCGAGCCCCCCAGGAAGAGGGTTCCTGCGAAGGTGATGTGGTATGCTCCTATAATACCACGGTTGAAACGTCTGTTCAGAAACGAAGAGCATGCCAAGTTGATGCGATGGCACAGTGAGGACCGTAAGAAAGACGGGAAGTTGAGAGCACCCGCTGACGGGTCGCAGTGGAGAAAAATCGAGAGAAAGTACTGGGCTGAGTTTGCAGCTGACCCAAGGAACGTATGGTTTGGTTTAAGCGCGGATGGCATTAATCCTTTCGGGGAGCAGAGCAGCAATCACAGCACCTGGCCCGTGACTCTATGTATGTATAACCTTCCTCCTTGGATGTGCATGAAGCGGAAGTTCATTATGATGCCAGTTCTCATCCAAGGCCCTAAGCAACCCGGCAAGGACATTGATGTTTACCTAAGGCCATTAGTTGAAGAACTTTTACAACTGTGGAATGGAAACGGTGTACGTACGTGGGATGAGCACAAACAGGAGAATTTAACCTGCACGCGTTGCTGTTTGTAACCATCAACGATTGGCCCGCTCTCAGTAACCTTTCAGGACAGACAAACAAGGGATACCACGCATGCACGCACTGTTTAGATGACACTGAAAGTATATACCTGGACAAATGCAGGAAGAATGTGTACCTGGGCCATCGTCGATTTCTTCCGACCAACCATCAATGTCGAAAGAAAGGCAAGCATTTCAAAGGCAAGGCAGATCACCGGAAGAAGCCCGCCATGCGTACCGCTGATCACGTACTTGCTATGGTCAATGATTTACACGTAATCTTTGGAAAGGGTCCCGGCGGACTAGCTGTTCCGAATGACGCTGAGGGACACGCACCCATGTGGAAGAAGAAATCTATATTTTGGGACCTACCCTACTGGAAAGAGCTAGAGGTTCGCTCTTCAATCGACGTGATGCACGTGACGAAGAACCTTTGCGTGAACCTGCTAGGCTTCTTGGGCGTGTATGGGAAGACAAAAGATACACCTGAGGCACGGGAGGACCTGTAACGTTTGCACGAAAAAGATGGCATGCCTCCGAAGCAGTATGAAGGTCCTGCCAGCTATGCTCTTACGAAAGAAGAGAAAGAAATCTTCTTTGAATGCCTGCTCAGTATGAAGGTCCCGACTGGCTTCTCGTCGAATATAAAGGGAATAATAAATATGCCAGAGAAAAAGTTCCAGAACCTAAAGTCTCATGACTGCCACGTGATTATGACGCAACTGCTTCCGGTTGCATTGAGGGGGCTTCTACCGGAAAACGTCCGATTAGCCATTGTGAAGCTATGTGCATTCCTCAATGCAATCTCTCAGAAGGTGATTGATCCAGAAATCATACCAAGGCTAAGGAGTGATGTGGCGCAATGTCTTGTCAGTTTCGAGCTGGTGTTCCCACCATCCTTCTTCAATATCATGACGCACGTCCTAGTTCATCTAGTCGACGAGATTGTCATTCTAGGGCCCGTATTTCTACACAATATGTTCCCCTTTGAGAGGTTCATGGGAGTCCTAAAGAAATATGTCCGTAACCGCGCTAGGCCAGAAGGAAGCATCTCCATGGGCCATCAAACAGAGGATGTCATTGGGTTCTGTGTTGACTTCATTCCTGGCCTTAAGAAGATAGGTCTCCCTAAATCGCGGTATGAGGGGAGACTGACTGGAAAAGGCACGCTTGGAGGGGACTCAATAATATGCAGGGACGGATATTCTTGGTCTCAAGCACACTACACAGTTCTACAGAACTCTACCTTGGTGACCCCGTATGTCGATGAACACAAGAACAGTCTGCGCTCCAAACACCCGGAGCAGTGTGACGACTGGATTACATGTGAACACATCAGGACTTTCAGCAGTTGGTTGGAAACACGTCTCAGAGGTGACACCACTGTTTGTGATGAGTTGTACTCGTTGTCCAGGGGACCATCTTCGACTGTATTGACTTACAAAGAATACGAGATAAATGGGAATACATTTTACACGATCGCCCAAGATCAAAAGAGCACCAACCAAAACAGCGGTGTCCGCTTTGATGCAGCAACCGAGAGGGGAAAGGACACATATTATGGTTACATAATGGACATATGGGAACTTGACTACGGACATGATTTTAAGGTCCCTTTGTTTAAGTGCAAATGGGTCAATCTGTCAAGAGGCGGGGTACAGGTAGACCCATAGTACGGAATGACAACAGTGGATCTGAACAATCTTGGGTACACTGACGAACCGTTCGTCCTAGCCAATGATGTGGCACAGGTTATCTATGTGAAGGACATGTCTACCAGACCAAGAAAAAGAAAAGATAAGGAAGCGAATACATCATACGATGAGCCAAAGCGCCACATAGTTCTTTCAGGAAAAATGGACATTGTAGGAGTGGAGGGCAAGACAGACATGTCTGAAGATTATGAAAAGTTTCATGAAATTCCTCCCTTCAAAGTCAAGGCTGACCCAAGCATCCTGATAAACGATGAAGATTATCCATGGTTACGGTGCAATAAGCAAATGACACAAGCGAAGAAAAAGTGAAGACTTTCTCCCGCAACTATTATGATGATACCATGCCAACTTTGTAACAGACGAGTATGATACCATTGTTCGTTTTGTACACGAAGTGCATCTAGTTTTTGCCGTAACCCTCTCAACTTTCTTGCACATGCTATGTGGATGAAATGATGATACCACCTACTGGGCCACCACGGCCTGAATACGATTAGAAACCCATCCATGGGCCAGGATTCAGGCTCGCAGAAGGCCCAGTAGGCCCACAGGCATGTACAGAGAGGTTAGGCCCGTAAGCCTGCTTTAGAGAGGAGCTCGACAGCTCAGGCGCACCGCACCTTATAAACAGGTGCGGCTCTCTCTCAGCTAGCGAGGTGGGACTAAACTCCCACCACCACGCCGCTGTGCAAGGCCATTGGTCCCGGTTGGTGGCACAAATCAGGACCAATTCCACCCTTTGGTCCCGGTTGGTGCCACGAACCGATACTAATGAGGCTGTGGCCCCACGAGCACCTTTAGTACCGGTTCGTGGCACGAACCGGTACTAGAGTTTCTTACTAAGCAGTTTTTTAGTCCCACCTCGCTAGCTGAGAGGCACTAGTAGCGGTTTATAAGCCCTGAGTGCAAAGACGATGAAGAAGAGGCGCAATGCTCACGTTGCTTAGCTTCAAGCCTTGAGGAATAAGGTACACTGCATGGAGCTATGTGCAGTGCAGTCTACACTATTCCGAAAGGCTTGAAGCAAATCAACGAGCATTGCGCCTCTTTTTTATTTTTAATAACTTATTACAACTCCGGACTTCTTGTGTTCCGACAAAATAAAATAAACTTTAATAGCAAAAAGAATTATCATAAAGTAAAATAAATAAGTAATTAGAAACAAAATAAAATAAAATAAATAAGTTTTTTTTTGTAAGTAGAAACAAAACAAAATAAATAAAGCAAAAAAGAAAACAAAAAAACTAAATACAGCAAAAACAATTTTCATAAAGAACTTTTTTTGATAGAAACTTTAATAGCAAAAAGAATTAT
>NC_057805.1:419029127-419034577 GCF_018294505.1 Triticum aestivum | reverse complement strand
CCCTGCCCCGCCCTTCGCCGCCGACGCCTCTGCCCCTGCCCCGACCACGCCGCCGTCACCTCTGCCCCTGCCCCGACGCGCCGCCGTCGCCTTGGTCAGGGCCGGCACTGCCCCCTAATTCCTCCATGTTTTTTCTGCACATTTATATGCTTAATTATATGTATATGTATGTGTATGTGTGTATATCTGTTTATATGTCCTTTTTTTTAGATCTTTTTTTTTTGCATTTTCCCTGTATATGTATGTATATATGTTCTCTGTGTATATATATGTTCATGTATATATGCAAAAGATAGATTTTTAGAAAAGTTAGGATTTTCTGTTCATTGATTTTTTGGTGATATTAATTATTGTAGAATATGCAAATGTTTGTATATTCATATGAACAATGCATTAGGCAAAACCTTTACTTTTTTTCGAAATTTTCTATTTGAACATTTTTTTATGAATGAGAGGAAAAAGGAAAATAAGAAGAGGAAGAAAGGAGAAGAAGAGGAGAGGAAGAAGTGGAGAAATAAATAAGAAGAGGAAAAAAGAAGAAAAAGAAGAGGAGAAGAAGAAAGGAATAGAAGAGAAGAAGAAAAAATAGAAAAAATTCTATTTTTTCTTCTTCTCTCCTCTATTCCTTTCTTCTTCTCCTCTTTTTTTTCTTCTTTTTTTCTTCGATCTTCTCCTCTATTCCTTTTCTTCTTCTCCTCTTTTTGTTTCTTCTTCGTTTTCTTATGTTTTATCGGGTCTGTCGTCGTCGATATACCCCTCTCCCGATAACTTCAACACGAGGGGGGGGTCGATATACCCCCTCCCCGATAATATTATTTTCCCATGTACGTTCATTGTCGTTGTCGATATAACCCCCTCCTGATAACTTCAACACGTGGGGGGGGGGGTCGATATACACCCTCCCCGATAACATTATTTTCCCATGTATGTATGTCGTCGTTGTCGATATATATAACTCCCTCCCAGATAACTTCGACATGATGGACGGTCGATATTTATACCCCCTCTCGACCGTGATAACTTATACCACGGGAGCAACCCCCGGCCCTTTCGCTCGACCAAAACTCTCGATCACACCCAAACCGTAGAAAAAAACGATGTCGGTCTCCTACCCCCTCCCGTCGCGCCCCTACCCTTGAAGCGTTGCTGAGGCCACCCCAAACCCGGAATAAGCTAGGTCTACGTTTGCACTAACCACCTGTTGTCATGTTTGTGTAATAATTGCCATGTTGTAATATTTGCAGAAACAATGGAGCACGGACGAGACGAGCAAGCAAAAGAGGTGTTGGGGGACATAATCTTAGCCGGAGGTGATATCTTGTCGTATCTTAACGACAATGATGGTCTGGAAGAACAGGGTGAAGAAGCAGGCTACGGTGATCGAAGAGTGGAGGAGGAAAGACATGATTATGATGGCTCCGGTGACCCAATGCTGGTGCAAGAAGGAGCCCGTGGTGACGGCTCTGGTGACCGAACAGAGTCCGGCCAGGTAAATATATTAGTTAAGCCTTTGCTGCCTAGCTAATTGATGCATTCATTGTTTTGGTATGTACACATATTAATTAACACTCGTCTTTCTTCTTTTTTCTAGCCCTCCGGATCGAGCACAACTGCGGTAAAGAGACGAGGCCCGAAGAGAAAGTTGTGCTCGGATGAAAGGTTTGAGATCACAGCAATCGCGCGCGACGGCCAACCGATTGAACCCATCCGGACAAAGGATGCATTTGCTGCTCAGTGCGGGATTCTAGTTAGGGATAAGATCCCGATCAGCATCCACCAATGGTATAAGCCTAAGAAGGAAGACCCTGAGGTGTCTTATGTCAATGATATGTAGAAAGATGATCTTTGGACTGAGCTGAAGGCAAATTTCACCCTACCGCCAGAGGAGGATCCGGAGAAGCCAGTTAAAGAGCAATTAATCAAGTCTCATGCTCTTAAGAAGATGGCAGACCTATTCAGGAGGTGGAAGAATGAGCTGAAAACGTTTTTCGACAAAGAAGAGACACCAGAATTCATCGGCCGGTATCAGAAGATCAGAGATCACTGGCCCGCATTTGTGGCCCACAAGACATCGGAAAAGAGTAAGAAGATGTCAGCGACAAACAAGAAGAATGCCGCGAAGAAGAAGCTTCACCATCGCACGGGGTCAGGTGGCTACCTCAAAGCCCGACCTAAGTGGGCCAAGGCTGAGAATGATCTGCTTGAAAAAGGGATCGAACCACAGACAATGAACTGGACAGACTGTTGCCGGACTTGGTTCTTCGGGGCTGGCGGAACCTTGGACCCTGTATCAGGGAGGTGCGTTTGGACGAACGAGCTTTTGAGAATACCAGTCAAGAAGATTCAGCAATATATCGATGCAGCGCAGGAAGGGACGTTCATTCCAGACAAAGAGAACGACGAGCTCACAATGGCCCTCGGGAATCCTGAGCACCCTGGACGGACACGAGGCACGCCAGGCTCCGTTCCGTGGAAGGCTGGTTTTCCGGACGCGGGCGGTTACAAAAGCCAAGAGAGGAGGAAAAAAATGGAGCAGATCCAAATTCAGAAGCTGCACGAAAGGGTTCAAGCGCTAGAGGAACGAGACGACAATCGACATGCCGAAACTACCCCCGAATCTACCCCGCCATCTCAGCGGAGAAGCAGCGTGGCTTCCACCGAGCTGCTTCAGCTGGAGCATGTCTTGACGGCTCCTGCTAGCTACCCCGTGGATGCTATCACGGAGTCTCAACATTGCCACCTTATGGCGGAATGGCAGAACTTCAAAGTCAAGGCGGCTGTTGGCTCTGTTTTACCTCCTGAACCCGGCGCAACCTATCACTGCCAGCCGATTCCAGAAGGATATGCTAGGGTGATGGTGGATGAAATAACGGAGGGATTTGAGGACCTCCAGCTTGACCACCCTACCGGTGAAGGGGAGACTCGGCTGGGTTTAGCTCTGAAGACTCCATGCCTATGGCGGAAGGAGCTCATCAAGCTTCCGAACTGGACGGCTCCGGCGAGTAAGGGCACTCCGCCTCCTCCTCCGGCGAGTGATCAGGGCACTCGGCCTCCTTCTCCGGCGCGTGGCGGCACTCCGCCTCCTCCTCCACCACCTCCTCCGGCGAGTGATCAGGGCACTCAGCCTCCTTCTCCGGCGCGTGGCGGCACTCCGCCTCCTTCTCCGCCTGCGCCGGCGCGCCAGAGCAGCCAACCTCCTCCTTCTCCGCCTCGTCAGCAAGGGCGGAAGAGACCCGCTGCCGCTGCGGCTGCTCCGGCGCGTCGTAGTCCTTCTCCTCCGCCTCGTAAGCAAGGAAAGAAGACAGCCGCAGCCGCTCCGTCTGCTCTGCCGGCGTCTAGCAGTACAGCTGCCAGAGGCGGGAGGCAATACAGATTCGGTCCTTCTCTGAAGACTCCAGAGAAGTTACCATATGAGAGGACCGAGGAGGAAACCAGGAAGATCGTGCGAGCCGAAGTGACAAACTTCTTTGAAGGGGTGAAAGCAAAGAAACATCCACCTCCGGAGGAGAAGGTAGATCCGGTGAAAGCAAAGCGCACTCTGGCTGCCCTGACAAAACCACCAAATTCTCCGCCTAGAGGCAACTATGAGCGCATTCTTGCAAAGACATATGCCGAAGCAGAGCGGTCGGGAAGTACTGTCAGTGATCAAAGGTTAAAAGAACGACGAGCTGGGAAAAAAATTGCCCAGCTCGGCGAACAAGCGAACCAATCGTGCCCCCCGCTCAAGGTGTCAAAAGACATCATTGCTAATGATCCGAGGATGGTGGCCGGTTATAGCAATCTTGGAGATTACCTGCCCCACGATGTACATTATGAAATCATGGAGGTCGACGAACACAAATACCATTACGGGAAGCCTCTCGTCAAAGATGAAAGATCTCTAACAACGATGATGCGAAGACTACATGATTGGTACATGAAAACCGGCAGAGAGTCTGATGGGATGAATACTTTGACGCTGAGAGTTAAACCGGAGCATGACCTCATTGGAATTGATCTGCTGAATGTTCCATTTGAGGATTTCTTCCAGTTTTACAATCAAAAGGCCCTCGATAAAACAACGATCACTTGCTACTGTCTGTAGTAGTACTACTTCTGTCATTAAGTCTCTCTATATAGGTCAGCTCTTTCATTGCATGTATTTATAATTATCCTCACTATATTATGCAGATTGAAGATCGCCGAATTAAAGAAAAGATAAATCGGTGATATTGGGTTCATTAACACAAATCTCATAGATGCATATACGGTTGAAAAACATCCCAAAGAAGCCGAGGCCAACTTGCTACAATCATTGGTATTAAATCAAAACAAAGATATAATACTCTTTCCTTACAACTTCAAGTGAGTGTTACTGTCTTGTGCATATTCGGTTTCCCTTATTAGTCCAGGTTATGGTAATGTAATTGATGACTTATGCATGCATGCGCAGCTTCCACTATATTCTCCTAGAGATTAAGCTTGAGCAGGGAGTAGTAACCGTCTTAGAATCGAGACGAAAAGATCCCCATGACTATGCGAACATGACTCAAATGCTCGAGAAGTAAGTTAAATCGATCATTATCCACCATATCAGCAACTTTGTTCATTTCCTGATATCAAGTAATTGTTTTCTTTGTCTGGTAGGGTTTGGAGAAAATTCACCACAAAAGCTCCGGGACTGCCGAAGAAGCTGCAATTTAAACACCCGAAAGTAAGTACTATAGTAGCATGTTCCGCGCATCTCCTAGTGATTCAAGCGCTAGTTTCATCAATACCATTTAGCATGCTTGCTTATCAGTTTGATTGACCTCTATTTCTTGTAAAGTGGTTGTGGCAGGAAGCCGGGAATAATTACCGTGGATACTACGTTTGCGAGTCCATCCGCTACACGACCTGTGAGCGGGGCTACTCTGACGAACAATATGATGTGCGTAAGCAATAATATTCACAATTTTATTTTATTACCATCATTTCTGTTGAGTTTCATTTATTCATATATATATATATGTATTGACCCCCTTCTTCAAATTAGATGTTTCGGAAGCGGGATGAACTCCTAGCACCAGGTCGTATGCGAGCAATTCAAGAGGAATTGGCGGTATTCTTCCTTGACCATGTGATCGCTGAAAACGGAGAATACTATGTGGACCCTGTGTTCTTACAATTTAATTAGGAGATTGTATTGTAAGAGATAATTATTGTATATATGTAGCCGGTAGTGTCGGATAGATATACGAGAACTTGTTGTTCGACCAATCTCTCGGAGAAGGAGAGGTGGTCGATATCACTTCTCTCTGTATGCATATGTTCATGACGATCTTCTGTTTCCTTCATTTGATTACTAGCTAGCGTGTCTAGTCCTCTCCATACGTATATAGTACGTAGCGTCGACCAAGCACGGAGATAAGAGAGGACACTTCTCTCTATTAATTAGCTAGCTAACACAATATATGAAACACCTAAATTAA